>NC_092045.1:68099863-68399863 GCF_003086295.3 Arachis hypogaea | reverse complement strand
TTTGGAAGATGATGAATTTACATTCATTTAACTAAAAGAAATAAAGAAATAAGGAAAAAAGAAGAAAAAAACGTAACATTAGAGAAAACATTTTTCTGTATTTGCAGCAAATTTGGGTGTAACACGAAGATATTTGGGTGTAACACGAAGATATTTGGATGTATTTTAAGAATTGTTGGTTGTGTTTTTATTCTGAAAAATTCTATATAATTCAAAACTCTTTCTCTTCCTCCTCTTCATCTTTGACTGCTTCTTCTTCCTCATCTTATTTCGTTTTGTTATAATTCTTTTTAGGAGAAAAAATCAAACAAAAAAGAAGAAAATACATAATGTTGCAAAATCAATAAGAAGAGAAGGAAAAAAAATATGTAGCAACAATAACAGTAATAAAAAAACAATGATAAAGATGAAACACGCAAAAAAAAAAAAAGAGGAGAAATGCAAAAAAAAAGGAGAAAAAGAAGAAAGAAGAGGAGGAGGATAAGGAGGAACGTGAAGAAGAAGAAGTGTCTTCCATAATGGTGAGTGAGAATGCGCTTTGAAAACAGTTGAGTAACGCGCATATTATTACATTCCTATAGGTGAATATAAATTTTGTTAGACTTGATCTAACTTGTAAAATTTATAAGCCAAAAAGACTTATATATGTGTAACATAACTCTACAAGTTAATATCAACCAATTAATATAAATATTTGTGTATTTTTTAAAATCTGCATTTCTAATGCCGTTAGGATAACTCTCTACCTCATTCCTCTAATCAAATCCAAATGCTTGACTAACTAATGGTACTAGAATATTCTGGCAAGATATTTCTCTAACTTATATCACTTTTGTATCATCATAAACACGTGTCACCTAAATTACGATTAAAATAGAATCTCTATAAAATCTGTATAAATTTAGATCTATACTTTATAATTAACTTTTTTAGTTTTGTCTGCTCATTGGTTTGGGTTGTCCAAATTGAACACTGGTTTTATTTGTAACTTTCGTCAATAACTTTTAAAAAAAATTTAAGAAAACAAAAGACAAAAGCGGTAAAAGACAGCATATATGTGTGGGAGTTTTGAGATGCTTTTATCTCGCACATGAATTGTCTGCAATTAATTGAGCTTCAAATAACGATTTTTTTTTTTTACCGGAAAAAGAATTTATAGTACTAAAAAGGAGGATTAGTTGTATGTTATTAACGAATATTGAAATAGGGAAACACAACAAATTTTGAAAGTGTAATTGCACGTGGCCATAGGACAAAGTTAGTTAGGAGAACTGTAGAAATAGTTTTTCTGATAAAAGAAAAAGGAAAAAAAAGAAAAACTATTTCAACAATGAAAATATAGTTAACAAACTGGTAGAGAGAATATTAACATTATTAAGTATGAAATACACTTTCATAGAAGTTCTATTTCTATGATTGATATGGTGTAATCGATGTGTCTTTTAATATACCATTTACTTTGCTTGTTGAAAAATAGTATTAAAGAGAATTTTTACAGAGGTTTTGTGTATTTGAATGCTTTTAGAAGTATCTCATAGCATTTATTTAAGGACAATTTATTTAAATAGAATGGTTGGAAGAAATTTTTACTCAAATGTAATAATTGTAATTTTTTTACTTACGTGTTCTTATTTATTATTATGTAAAGCGTGATAAGTTATCACGTTTTATTTTTTATACATAAATCATGGTAGGTAAGCACGATTTACGAATGACACAAAATGAACATAAACAGCAGGAAATAAGCACTGATTATACATGAATAACGTGGGTTAGGTTTCTACGGTTTATGAGTAGTCTGTGTGATTATAAAATTCCCTAAGTTACCACGGTTTATACGTGGAATAATATAAATATAAAATTCACCTATTATATTGACTAAACTTATTTATTTACGTACAGTTTGTTTATGGACTCAGCAAACTTACTTACATTTTAATAGGATTTGAATTGTATTAGTATGTTTTTATAAATTTTAATAATTTAATTTTATTTAAATAATTAGATTTTTAAATTATAAAATTTGTATTAGTTTGTAATTTAAAATTTAAATAGATATAATTTAAATTAATGATTTATAAAATTATATATATTCGTATTATTGTACTCATATGATTAATTATATTTATTTGATTTTTAAAAAATAACAGTGGTTAATTTTTTTATTTAAATACATTTATATTATTTTTAAATTAAAAAATATACTTATTTAAAATAATATGAGTACGTTTATTTAAATTTAAAAAATTTTAAAATAATAAGAGTATGTTTATTTAAAATATTAAAATTTAAAATTTTAAATAAACTTTGGGTATTTATTTGTTAGTTAAAAATTAACAACCGTTATTTTTTTAAATCGAATAAATATAATTAATCATATGAATACAATAATACGAATACATATAATTTATAAATTATTAATTTAAATTATATCTATTTAAATTTTAAATTGCAAACTAATATAAATTTTATAATTTAAAATTTTAATTATTTAAATAAAATTAAATTGATTAAAAATAAAAATATACTAATACAATTTAAATTGTATTAAAACGTAAACAAGTTTGTTGAGTCCATAAACAAATTTTACATAATAAATAAGTTTAGTTAATGTGATAGGTGAATTTTGTGCAAACTTTATGAAAACACAATAAAAAAATTAAATCCTAAAAAATAACATGATTTTTTTAGAATTAATTTTTTTTATATTTTATAATACAAATAAAAAATCTTATTAACATTGAGCTGGTCCAATATTCTATATAATTTTATTTTCTAGTGTAATTCGAATTTTGTCTGCATATTTCGAATTGATCAACTTCAAATTACTGTTGGTTTGTAATTCGAATTAGTTTGATTCGAATTATATAAAAACACGTTTCTAGTTGATTTATGTTACATTTTTTGCTTTAGTTGAATAATGTAATTTCTCCTCCATTATGGTTTAATAGTGTGATTTGTCCTTATTATTTAAAAAACTCTCTTCCTCACTTGCCATTGTAAAATACTTCTCTTCAACACCTTAATCTCATTTATATATATAGAATTTTTTTCATAAACTGTGGCAAGTAACAAAAGTTTTCGCATTTATGTTGGGTATATGAAGATGGTAAGATGACAAAATCTTATATTTATGTAGTGGTTTCAAGGCACGATTAGATCGCTTTCTTTAGAGAGATATTTGTCCCCACACTTAGTTGCTATAGGGTTGATGACAATACTCTCCCAGGATACAATGAAACCTAAGAATTTCTTAATTAGCAATAGTAAGAAATTTTCAACTCTCTTGAACAAAGAAAATCTCTTAATAGTAGTGTAAATTGTACGCTTAGTACTTCATATCTAAAATAGTGGACAAGGACTTATTTATACATATTGCACGTAGCAATTATGATTAATTACGTATACAAATGGTTGTGTCATTTCTATTGCCAATAGATACAATGTTTTGAACATATACAACTCTTAAAGAGTTGTGTTCCTTTAGCCAATAGACACAATGTTTTGAACATACACAATCCTTAAAAGGTTGTGTCCCTTCAACCAAATGGTACAAAACGGTTAGTAACCGTTTATTAATATTAATAATATTAATAATAATATTAATAATATTAATAATATTAATTAATCAAATTTGTAAATACCCTTCAATCCCCCACTATTTACAAAATTTAAATGTCATACAAGTATATGCATAAAGAATGTGTCACTAAGATTAAACATTCTTTTAGTGTAAATTTTAAAGTTCTAACGAAGTAATAGGTGTCTAATCAATTAAACCTATACTCCATATGCTAGTACCAAAAATCACACACATTACTTATACCCTCCAAGTTCAAGAGTTTACAATTTTAAGCACTTATATGGCCTTGTGCTCATCCTGGTTTCATGAATATTTACGAGAATAAAACCTCTAAAATTCTCGATTAGAGTGGCACCACTCTTATATTCATATAGGTGGAATCTTTTGATAGATAATATTATCATTCCATTAAGAGTTTAAACTCACCCTCCTAATTTATTGTAAATAGCACTAAATCCTATACTTTAGTGCTCCAATTGCTAAATAACTTATTATTACCCATTAAACCTTGAAACTAGTGGTCTACTAGAATAAGGTTGGGTTCCCATCATTTAGCAATAATAGGTTTTAATCCCATTTTAGCAGTAGTTTCTTTGATTTTATCCCTTGACAAACCTTTAGTCAAAGGGTCTGCTAAATTTTCTTGAGATCTTACATAAGTGATGGTAATTACACCATCATCTATTAGTTGCCTCACAAATTCATGTCTCAAACTTATATGTCTAGACTTTCCATTATAAACCTTATTATATGCTCGAGACATGGTTGATTCACTATCACAGAAGATTGAAATGGCTGTCGTCTACTGTGGCCATAGCTTTATATCATATAACAAATTTCTTAACCATTCCGCTTCTTTACCTGCGGCTGATAAAGCTACAAACTCATCCTCCATAGTAGAATGTGTAATACATGTTTGTTTCTTTGAGGCCCAACTTATTGCTCCACCACCTAGGGTGAAAATCCATCCTGAAGTGGATTTGTTATCACTAAGATTTGTAATCCAACTTGCGTCGGAATAACCTTCTAAAACTGCGGGATAATCACTATAATGTAATCCCAAGTCTATGATTTTCTTGAGATAACCAAGAACTCTTGTTATAGCTTTCCAATGTTGATTGCTAGGCTTTCCTGTAAACCTTGATAATTTGCACACAACAAATGCTATATCAGGTCTAGTACAATGCATTGCATACATTAAACTTCCTATAGCACTAGCATATTCTAATTGTGCTATAGATCTTCTCATGTTTCCTTCTAATTTAAGATTAGGATCATACGGCGTATTGGATTCTTTAATTGTGAGATGATCAAACTTTTCCAATACCTTTTTAATATAATGAGATTGACTTAAAGTAAAGCCAACTTCATTCTTATGTACCTTTATGCCTAATATTGTATCAACTTCATTCAAATCCTTCATCTTGAATTTAGAAGTTAGACACTCCTTCATTATACGAATTCCTTCTAAATTTGTTCCGATGATTAACATATCATCAACATACAAACAAATAATTACTCCATAATCTTTAGTAAATTTTGAGTAAATACATTTATCCGCACTATTATGTGAGAAGCCATTTGATAACACCACTGAATCAAACTTCTCATGCCATTGTTTAGGCGCTTGTTTTAGCCTATACAAAGACTTAATTAATTTGCAAACTTTCTTTTCATTTCTGAGTAGCACATAGCCTTCCGGTTGCTCCATATAAATTTCTTCATTAAGATCTCCATTTAGAAAAGCCGTTTTAACATCCATTTGATGTATATGAAGCTTATGTA
Source organism: Arachis hypogaea (assembly GCF_003086295.3). NCBI lineage: Eukaryota > Viridiplantae > Streptophyta > Magnoliopsida > Fabales > Fabaceae > Arachis > Arachis hypogaea. Next base: position 68,394,495 of record NC_092045.1, on the reverse strand, counting down.
TGGATGCTAATGCTATAAGAGCCCTAATAGAAGTCATTCTTGCCACAGGTGCGTAGGTATCAAAATAGTCTAGACCTTCTTGTTGTCTAAACCCCTTGGCCACTAACCTTGCTTTAAAGGTTTGTAATGAACCATCAGTATTATACTTTTTTCTAAATACCCACTTACATCCTATAGGCTTTGATCCTGGAGGCAAATCAACCAAGACCCAAGTATTGTTAGATAATACTGAGTCCATTTCATCATTTATTGCTTCTTTCCAAAAAGCAGAATCCCTTGAAGCCATAGCCTCTTTGAATGTTTGAGGATCACCCTCTATGTTCATAACAATAGGAATCTTGTTTATTACAAAATTCCTAGTTCCTTCTACCAAAAAGGTGATAGCCTGAGAAGAAATAAAATCTGGACCTAAGTCCTTTTCTTTTCTTACTCTCAAGCTCTTCCTTGGTTCAATAAACTCTTTGTCGCTTAGACGTTTATTATTTTGATTATTTATTTCTTGTGAAATATTAGTATCATTTTGGGGATACTCTGAATTAGAAGTTGAATCATTGATAAATTTATTTTCAATAAATTCTACTTCTCTTGATTCAACAACTACATTAGACACTAAGTCTAATATTCTATATGCTTTAGAATTTTGAGCATATCCTATAAAAGTACCTTTTATGGCTCTTAGCCCCAATTTGGTTCTCTTTTTATCAGGAACTCGATAAAAGGCTAAACACCCCCACACTTTAAGATAATTTAAATTAGGTTTCCTTCCTTTCCAAATTTCATAAGGAGAAACCTTTCTATGTCTTGATGGTATCCTATTATGGATATGACATGACGTCAATAATGCTTCACCCCACAAATTGTAAGGCAATTTTGCATTTAGTAACATTGAATTAACTATATCCACTAAGGTACGGTTCTTTCTTTCCGCCAAACCATTTTGTTGCGGAGTATATGGAGCGGAAGATTCATGCACAATACCATGTAATTCACAAAAGTGATCAAATTCATTAGAAAAATATTCTCCACCTCGATCACTACGAAGAACTTTTATTTTTCTTATCATGCATATTTTCTACTTCCATTTTATATTTCTTAAACATTTCAAAAGCTTCATCTTTATTTCTAAGCAAATACACATAAATAAATCTAGAACAATCATCAATGAAGGTTATAAAGTATCTTTTCCCTCCTCTAGTAATATTGCCATTTAGCTCACAAATATCACTATGAATCAATTCTAATAAATGTGTATTTCTTTCAACCTTAGGAAAATGTTTTTTAGTAATTTTAGATTGTATGCAAATATCACATTTCTTACTAAAATCCTTGTTACTAAGATCAATATAGTTATTCTTTTGCATATATTCAATTGATTTGTAATTTAAGTGTGTTAATCTACTATGCCATAAATCACAAGAATCAACAACATACAAGGAAACATTCACTTTATTAATACTAAGTTTAAACATGCCTTTAGTACAATATCCTTTTCCTATGAATACATCATTCTTAAGCAAGATCACTTTATCGGATTCCATAACAACTTTGAATCCTTTCTTACACAAGAGACTAACAGAAACTAAATTTTTTCTCAAATCTGGAACATGAAGTACATTTATTAAACTTAATTTCTTTCCAGATGTAAAATTTAATTCCACACTTCCTTGACCACAAACTTTGGCTGAGTTGTCATTACCCATCAAGACTTCTCTATTGTTCACTTCTTCATATGTTTTGAATTGGTTGCGATCATTGCAAACCTGAACGGTAGCCCCAGAATCTAACCACCACTCAAGTGATTTTCCTTGTGTTGCTATGTTGACTTCTGTAACTATGCCAATATGCATGTTTTGTACTTTTTCTACAACCATAGCAATTAGATCCTTCTCTTCCACTAAGTTGTTCTTTGGTACTTCCCTTTTCAGAAGTCTACATTCTTTGATATAGTGTCCTTTCTTGTGACAATGATAACACTCTCTTTGTCTCTTCTTATCTTGCTTTGAATCTTTAGAGAACTTTCTTTTCTTCTTATTGGTGTTGTTTTCACCAATATGATTCACTTTAGAACTTTGAGAAAGATACACAGCATCACGTTTTCGAGTTTCTTCCTCTATACGTATATGCCTTAGTAATTTCTCAATTGTGAAGTCCTCACCAAGATGTAAAAGTTTCTTCCTATAACCATTCCAAGATGAAGGCAATTTTGAAATAATTGCTCCAACTTGTAATGATTCAGGGATCACCACTTGTAGATCACGAAGTCTACTTACAAGGATTTGTAATTCATGAATTTGATCCATGACAGGCATAGTATCATTCATAATAAATTCAAAATATCTCATCATAATAAACTTATCTGTTCCTTGTCGTTCAGTATTGTACTTTTCTTCCAAAAATTTCCAAATCTCTAATGGTGATTGAATTGACATGTAGAGATCATAGAGTCGATCGGATAAAGTATTGAGAATATGACCGCGACATGCAAAAGTATCTTCATCACATTTCTTTTTCAATTGAACAATCTTTTCTTTCTCTTCCAGTGTGGAATTTTCAGCGGCATCGGCAATTGGTGTAGTCTTTGGGTCAATCACATATGCAAGATTGAGAACTGAAAGAAGAAACATCATCTTGTCTTTCCAACGGTTGAAGTTCGTTCCATAAAAGCGATCTAATTTGACAAGCTCTTGATTCATGACCTTGAATGTAGTGTTTTGATCTTGTGCCATCTTCAAGAAGTATCTCTCTAAAATTGTTGGGTATATGAAGATGGTAAGATGACAAAATCTTATATTTGTGTAGTGATTTCAAGGCACGATTAGATTGCTTTCTTTAGAGAGATATTTGTCCCCACACTTAGTTGCTATAGGGTTGATGACAATACTCTCCCAGGATACAATGAAACCTAAGAATTTCTTAATTAGCAATAGTAAGAAATTCTCAACTCTCTTGAACAAAGAAAATCTCTTAATAGTAGTGTAAATTGTACGCTTAGTACTTCATATCTGAAATAGTGGACAAGGACTTATTTATACATATTGCACGTAGCAATTATGATTAGTTACGTATACAAATGGTTGTGTCATTTCTATTGCCAATAGATACAATGTTTTGAACATATATAACTCTTAAAGAGTTGTGTCCCTTTAGCCAATAGACACAATGTTTTGAACATACACAATCCTTAAAAGGTTGTGTCCCTTCAACCAAATGGTACAAAACGGTTAGTAACCATTTATTAATATTAATAATATTAATAATAATATTAATAATATTAATAATATTAATTAATCAAATTTGTAAATACCCTTCAATTTACATATCTTTTCGTAAACTGTGGAAAGTAACAAAGTTTTATGATCAAAATTTTCTCCTCATAAACCGTGTTTAGTCAAAATTTTCTCCTCATAAACCGTGTTTAGTTACCACGGTTTATACTCATCTTAATCACTTCATAAACTGTACTTGTAAAAAAATAAAACGTCGTAACTTATCACGATTTACATAATAATAAATCAAGATACGCAAGTAAAAAAATGCAATTATTACATTTGAGTAAAAATTTCTTCCACCTATTTTATTTAAGTAAATTGTCTTTTATTTAAATTCACTGAATTTATTTGATATGAGAACTAAAGTATCGTAACATACGAAAACTGAGAGCCCTCAATTGAGATTAAGTCTTTATAATAGTCTCTCAAATTCAGTTATAACTAATTTAATCTCTCATATCTTAATTGTATTATATTAGTTGTTGAGATTTAATTTCGGATGACATAGTGGTATCACTATATATAGTGCAACTGAAATCTGAAACCTAAATTTATGAATACAGTAAACTTGAGAAATCATTATAGAATTTACTTGTAGTTTATTAATGATTAATTTCTTTTTCAGTTGTTGAAATTAAAAAATGACTAAAATATATTTTTTGTTTTTATCATTTATAATTCGTTTTTAAAAAATTTCTATCATTTCTTTAATATTTTTAATTTAATATTTGTAATTTGTATCAAAATTACTCCTAAACGATAACTCTTTTTAAAATATTAGAAATAAAATAAAAAATATTCAAGAATAATTTTAACATAAATTAAAAATATTAAAATAAAATAAAATAATAAAAAATATTTTTAAAAAATAACATAAATTAAAATAAAGTATACTTTAGTCAAGAAAAATCTATAAATATTATACTGCATTAAATGAACAAATATTATACCGCATTAAAATGAACAACTACTATGCATAATCAAATTAAGACGGTTAATGCCAACGTCTTCAGTAGATTCAATTAAGAAGGGAATCAAACAAATCAGTCAATAACTGGCGTTCTCCTTCAAAATTTTATTAATGAAAGGTAGCTATGCCACCTCAATAAGTTCGACGTCATTTTCCTTATTTGTCACATGTTCGTATCATATATATATATATATATATATATATATATATATATATATATATATATAGGATTCGTGGCTTCGATATTGGTTTTAATTAGTGGAGAAAGATTTATAGATAAGAATTCATGATGCTGGATAAGTCAAAAACTATTTTGAAGAACACAAAAGGAATTCCATTATTCATTCTAAATCATGTCATATTATGCTGCTATACCCGCCCAACATGCTTTTCTTTATTTTTTTGCAATGCCGATACAACTAAGAACCTTTTTTTTATTTAGTAGGGTTTTACAAAAGTAATAAAAGTAAAAATACATGAATTAAACTTCAACGTGAGTTTTGATGTTACACTCGAAGTTTAGAGTTGTCCCTGAAATTAAGAATTATTTATTTTTGTCTTTGAAGTTGTACTCTGAAACCCAAAGTCATCTTTTAGGCACATTCTGTCTATCTGACGCCATCAAAAAATTGATCTGGACTTTTTTGTGACACACTGACAAGTCCTAAACGATGTAGTATTGGATTTGGCGCCTAAGTTGTGCCAAACGACGTCGTTTTCTTCAATTTTTACAATGACCCTTCTCTGAAAATGCTAATCAAACATTTTCTCTCCTTCTAACGACAAAATCAAACACATTTTTTCTCCTCGTTCTTAAATGACACTGTGTTGAGTTCCATCACTGCAGCGACTCCCTTCGAAAACGACTAGTCTCCACAGTCTACTGCGTCATCGTCAACGTTGACAGGGTCTAGTAGAGAAGGAATTCTATAACAGAGGTAAGCAAAAACAAAGAGAAGAAGCCATAGAAGATGCTCTATTTTTGGGATAGTATTGTTAGTGTTTATTTTCGTAATTAAATAGGATTGTTTATGTTTTTTTTTTGTGGATTTGCATGTTACTGTTTTGCGGGTTGTGGTAGGATTTAATGAGAACTAGTTTTCTTGTTAGTTAGGGTAAAGTTGATTGTTTGATTAAAGGTTGTTTGTTATGCTTGATTGATAATCAAGATTGTTATACTTTGATTTTGATGTATTAGTGGTAATGTGGTGTAGAGTTGAATACATTTACTGTTGAAAGGAGGGGTTTATATTTTGCTTGTGGTTTTAATAATGTTGTGATGATGCTGAGCCTGATCATGAATTTTTGTTCAATTTGTAGATGGATAATTCTTTCGCTACCATCATATACCACCATGAAGGGTCATTTAACACAGAACCAGATGAAAAAGTGACTTACAGTGGCGGACAAATTTCTGAGTTGTCATCATATATCATCATGAAGGGTCATTTAACACAGAGCTAGATGAAAATGTGACTTATAGTGGAGGACAAATTTCTGAGTTGTTTGGACTTGATGTAGACACAGTGGATGTCTTCTCAGTTCGGGACTACCACAAGCACATTAGGTATGACAGTGTGACTAAATATTGGTGGTTGGTTCCTGATAGGCTTATGAGGAGTGGTCTTCGAGCTATCACACATGATAAAGAGCTCATGGAGATGTGTTTTTATGCTCAAAGAAAAAAGGAGCTGTCCATGTGTACCATGAGCATGGAGTCTCGGAACTTGTTTTTTATAACGAAGAATAACCAGCGTCTAAAGAAAAGGAGCTGATAATCTTAGAACCAAACCCCAACACAAACCTAAATAGCACCACCATAAAATCAATTTCCATAATAAAGGCAATTCCAGAACCAATCCACACAACTAGCTCCACACCAAATTGGATAAATTCTGAAGATGCTAGCTCCACCTCAAAATCAATTCCCACAACAAAGTCTAGTAGTAAATTCAGTCCAATACTAAAACTAAAGACTCAACTCATGGCAAAATCTATTCCGAAATTAAACCCACCACCAAAACCAAAGGCCCAACCCACTACAAAAAGTACTAGTTAGCCCAATCTAATTAAAAAAGGAAAAGGTCCAATGCACTACAAAAACTGCTAGTCAGCCCAACCCAAAAGGGTCCAAGAAGTATGATCCATCAAAGGGATTACCTTTACAAAGAAAAAAGTGCAATAATACATGCTGGGAGGCCCTTAACAAGAGCAACTGATAATGTCACTCTAAAAAGATCATCCGTTAAGGGTAAACAGGCCCAGGTTATGACATTGACATTGTTAAGTTCAAACGAATCTTCGGACAGTCATGACAATTATAATAGTGTGGAGGATGAACCATACAAGCCTGGTCTTGAGGATGACTCTAGTGAAGATGATGGATTGGCTGTCAAGAAATCTATTCACAAGAATGATGTTAGATTTAGCAATGCAATAGCTACCAAGCTAGCTAGATAGAAGAGTTCAATCATGGTAGAGGATGATGGAATGGTGTGTGCAGACTCTGATTCTGAGGATGATGAACTATTTTTTGGACCAATTCCTAAAATTGGCGATATGACACCATTTTATGAGGCTCAAGATTGATCTTTTGAGGAATCTGATGGTGGAGAGTCATGGCGCTCATAGAAAATGAAGACTTCTCTTAATTCTGAGGATGAGTTGGAGGAGGGTGATTCAGATGAGGTCTTTTCCGTATTCAGAGAAGGAGGGAGGTTAAGGGAGCTTAAGCTTGAGGTTGGAATGACATTTAATACAAAGACGGACTTCAAAGAGGCTATGCGTGAGTATTGTATTCAGGAGTATAGGAGAATCTGGTTTAGAAAGAATGATAGTGTAAGGATGAGTATTGTGGTTGGATTATGTATGCTTCTAAGAATAGTGAGGACAATTGCTAGCAGATCAAAATTTTTATGGATGACCACACATGTCTAAGAGAGACCAAGAATAGACTGGCTAATATAAAGTGGCTAGCTTGAAAATTGGTGAAGAAGCTAAAGAAGTATCCTAACTTAAAACACTTTGAGACTGCACATATTTTAAAACAAAGTGTGATTTGAATCTGAACAATCCTCACTAACAAGAGCTTTAGGAGATACTAGAGCTATTGTGTATGAAAATGCTACTGTCTAATATGTGATGGTGAGGGATTATGGGCTGACACTGCTGAAGAGTAATCTAGGTTCTACTGTGACAGTTGGTATTATACCTCAGCTTAGTCCTAATGATGATCCAATCTTTGAGAAGATGTATATTTGTTTGGAATTATAGGTTTGGACAAAGCTTATCTAAAGACTCAGCATGGTAGTCAAATCCTATCTATCATTGATCAAGATTCAAACAATCACATACATATGATTGCCTATGCAATTGCCCCTATTAAAAACATTGACAACTAGAGGTGGTTCTTGGAATTACGTCATCAGGATTTGGGAGATTACAAGCAAAACAAGTGGTAATTTATATCAAATGTGCAGCAGGTATATAATTAATTGTTGAATTCTTCATACTCGCTGGTTTGCCTCAGTTATTATTGGACTACTATTTAATTATTGGATAGGTTGTTTACTTATTCATGTCCTTGTTATTCATAAATTATGTTAATAATGCTTTGTTATTATGGAATTGCTATTTAATTATTGGACTATTGTTATTATGATCTGCTACTATTGAAATGCTATTTAGATTTTGGCTGCTATTTAATTATTCATTTCTTTGTTATTTATTATGGAATTGTTGTTATTATGGACTTTGTGTTGTTAGTACGAACTGCTTATAGATGTTGAACAATGTACTGTTCATAAAGATTAGGACTAATTCGATAAGTATATGTGATTCAGTAAGGACTAATTTGATGTCACTTATAAAAATTTGGGGACCAATTTGATGTCACTTATGCAAGTTTAGAGACTATTCTAATGTTCGATAACAAACTTATTGACTACTACTTTCATTGAATTAGAGCCTCATCCATGCAGTTAATGATGTATTTCAAAATGTCCATTACAGATTATGTGTTTGGTATTTATGGAGAAACCTTAATAAGCAATGGAAGGATCTCGAGTTTAGAGGCCTACTATAGGAGTGTGCAAGGTTTACTACCCAAGAAGGATTTCTTGAAGGGATGAAAAAGATTGAGGGGGTTAATAAGAATGCTTGGAATTATTTGAACAAGTGGCCTAGAGACTCTTAGAGCCGAATTTTCTTCAGTAATGCACTTAAAATAGACAACATATGCAATAATGCTTATGAAGTTTTTAACTCTAAGATCAAAGAAGTTAGAGCCAAACCTATTATCACACTCTTAAAAGAAGTCAGGATGTATGCTATGAGGTCTATATCTAGAAGTAAAGTCAAGCTTAATTTGAATATTGAAATTCTACCTTCAATACAGCGTAGCAAATTAGAAAAGATAAGGAAGGAAATAAAAAAATAGGTCCCTATATAATCTGGTGACACAAGCAATGAGAAATTAGAAGTTCACGACTGGCCAACCAATATAGTTGTGGACTTGCAATAGAGGTTGTGCACATGTGCTTTCGGGAAATTAAATGGTAATGTTTTTTTTCATCTTCATTGATTATTGTTATTGTATCCCCTTTTACTATCTAGTATTGTTGGTTTATTATTTTTTTGTTGTTATCTTCATTCTGTTAAGGATGCCATGTGTGCACGCTTGTACTGTATTAGCAAGGGCTGGTAAAAGACTAGATGAATTTTGCCATAAGTGGTTGACTATGAAAGCATATAATGACATATATGCCTTCCATATAAATCCACTTCTAGGTCAAGAACTATAAAAAAAGTCATCATATAATAGACCACAAGCACCAAAATTTAGAAAGAAAGCCATGGCCAATTAAGAAAAAAAGAAGAAAAATGCTAATGAGGAGCCAAGTGGGAACAAAAGGTAGAAGACTAAGTGATGAATCCATATTTGACGATATATTTTGGATTGATTTGAGTGGATTTCATCATATAAACTCACATTTATTCATCTAAATAGCATGTTTTTGAGATTTCTTCCTAAAATATGCTTAAAAATGAAAACATGCTTTTTTGTGCTTAATTTAGTCAATTTTTATTCAATTTAATCCCATTTAGTGCCTTGATATATTTGTTGAGTGATTTCAGGTTTTCAAGGCAAGTATGAGTTGAAGAAGTGAGAAAAAGAGCATGCAAAAGGGAAGAAATAATGAAGGAAATGGAGTTTGGAAGCTGCTGCAAGGGTGCGTATGCACAATGATGCGTGCGTACGCACAACGGTGACTTCGTGCAAGGATGCGTACGTATTGTAGGTCGTGCGTACGCACAACTGCATGCACATGAGGTCATTAATTGCAAATCACTGGGGGCGATTTTTGGGCCTCCAAAACCCAGTCCAACTCATTTCTGAAGCTATTTCAAGCCAAATTAAAGAAGGATGAGGGGGGGGGATTAGGTTTAGCTTTATGATGTTTTCTCTTAGTTTCTAGAGAGAGAAGCTCCCCCTCTCTCTAGAATTAGGGTTTTCTTAGTTAATTTCCTTTTAATTTCAGCTTTTAATTCTTGTTCTAGTGTAGTTTCATTTATGTTTTCATGTCCTTTTATCTTGTTCTTCTTTGTTTCTCTTGTTATTTCCTTTATTTTGTCATTTTTTTGTTTATGGATACTTTTGTTATTTTAATTTTAATTAATGCAATTTATGTTTTCATGTTCATTTATTGCTTCCTTTGGTTGTCATTTTCATTTCCTTGCTTTTGGTAGTTAGAATTTATTTTTAATGTAATTTAATATTATTTTATTTTCATGCACACCAAGTGTTTGATAAAATGCTTGGCTTAGTTTTTACTTAGTTTTTCTTCACTCTTGGCTTGAAATTGATGACTTTGGTGACTCTTGAGCTATTGATGTCCATTCTTGTTTGATATATTAGAGTAGTTAGTTGATTTGGTCTCCCTTGACTCTAAGTGACCCAATAGTATTGACTTATGACTTAGGGATTGGAATCAACTATGCCTATTTGACTTATCCTCGATATAGGATTGACTACATAGGATTAACTCTTCATAATCATCATGTATTTGTGGTCAATGGCTAGGATAGGCAACCTTAGCTCTCAATTGCTTGCCAAGAGATTTCTTGCATTTGAGTTTATCTTTCCTTGCTTTAATTGCTTTGACTTTTAGCTTCTTGCATGTTTAGCTTTTCACACTCTTGGTTGAGAAATTGGGTATTTGGATGGAATTGAGCTGTGGATGTCCATTCCACATTGTGTGAGAATTGTTAATTGGTTTGGTTTCCCTTGACACTAAGTGACCTATAGTGTTGACTAGGACTTAGGGATTGAAATCAATTATGCCCTTTTGACTAATTCTCAAGTAAGATTGACTAATTGGGATAAATTCCACACAATTACCATGTTTGTGGTCTATAACTAGGATAGAAATTCTAAATTCTCCAATTCTCACCAAGAGCTCCGTTTAGTATTTAAATTCCATCTTTCATTGCTTTTAATTGCTTTCTTTTTTAATTCCTTGCATGCTTGTTTGATTTCTTGCTATTTACATTGCTTGCACTCTTGCTACCATCCAACCCCCCTTTTTCTATAGCCAATAAATGTACACCTCAATTGCAACTCCTAGGGAAGAACGACCCGAGATTTAATTACTCTCGGTTATTTTAATTTGAAATTAACATTTGATCATGAGAATTCGTTGTTGGTTTGGACTATGCTATTAACGAATTGATGCTTATTTTGATTAGTTTCAAACTATACAATAAAGTATTCGTTGTCAAATTTGGCACCGTTGTCGGGGAGTTGTAATGGTGTTGTTGTTGGCTATTGTATATATGTTAATATGTAAATAGCTTGCTCTTTGGTTCTCTTTTGTTTTTGTTGATAGTTAGAATTGGGATCCCGAAGAACATTGGACATTCTAGCTTTGGTGGGGAAGTCAAGCACAAGCCACCATAGCAAAGGCTCTCCCAATTGTCTAACTTAAAGACATTAAATAAAAGTGCTTGGTAACATATTTATAACTCTTCCTCTCTTTGAGCACTTGTTTGTTTAATTTTTTCTTCTTTTAGTTAGCTTAGTGTGGTAGCATTTTTTGTGTTGATCCTGTAGTTTTCAGATAGAATAAGTTTTGGGGTTGAAAATGCTATTTTGGATGTCACGTTTGGTACCTTAGAGCACTAAATTTTTTTGAGAAAAACAGAGTATGTGCGTGCGCACACACCTGTGCGTACGCACAAAATCCCATTTTCGCGTTCTGTGCGCGCGCACCCCTCTGTGCGCAGCTTGTGTCCCTTTTGCTGGGAGTGTTGGCATACCTTGTGCGTCCGCAACCTCCCTCATTTTGCCTCTATGCGTGTGCACGGACCTGTGTGCGCACACATAGACAGCGTGATAGCTGGCAATTTTGACGCTTCTTTTTCTAAAAACAAAAAAAGTGTTCTGTGCATGCGCACACGCTGGTGCGTACGCACACCTTTTAATTCCCTCTCTGTTCAAAGCGCTCGTACACACTTGTGCATTCACTCACCCTCCATTTCTTTACCTTCTGTGCGTGTGCACACCCTTGTGCGCACGCACACTTCTTAATTCCTCTTCTGCTTGGAGCGTTCGCACGCCTTGTGCGAGCACACACCTTCCCTGTTTCACCTAGTGTGCGTATGCACACAACCTTGTAAAAAAAAGGTAAAATAGGACACACCAAAAGAATTTATAAAAAAAGGTAATTATTGTTATTGCGGTAAAACAGGACACACCAAAATAAGTTGTGAAAAGAGAGTTGCTAATGAAGAGACATCTGCTGCAGCTGCTGCAGAGGTTACTGCTGCTATTAGTGATGAAGGTCAAGCCAATAATTCTGCTCTAGTTGATGCTGTAAATGGTGGTGAAGGCACCCTATTCCATAACCTCAAACTAAAATCCAGCTTGAACTTGGTCAACTTATCTTGTTAGAAACGAATAGCTTTAAACAGATTCACAATATTAAAATGATATTGATTTTATTAAATAAATATTCTTATCAATTTTTTATTAATCATTTTTTATATTTTTGCTCATACGTTTCATCCACTCCTATTAGGCCAATGAAACTCTCTTCTAAAAAAAGTTATCCAAAGGCACAAAATCAATTTCAGAAAGCACTCCACCTACGACCATCCACCCAACCAATCAACAATTCATCATCAAGAACCCACTTGCTGCCACCTTACCAGCTAGCATTCCACTAGCCAGGAATAATCCACCTAATCTTATGCAAGATGTAACACAGGAGACCACTTTAAGGCTTGTAAATTTTTTGAAGTTTATTCCCACTCCTGGTTCAAGCCACCTATAACTAAAAATTGATGACATAGACATTATGTATATGGAACAATTAGTGTCTTTGTCCATCTATTTTGTTTAAATTTTTTTATTTCAATGCTTTTTCAATTAGGATCCTATGGCTTTATAAGGCCTTAATTATGATAACGTTGATCATGGATGAACAATATTTTTTGGTGAACAATATTTTGGCGGTGTCTTTTTATATTATGGGGATGAATTATAATTGAAATGAATAAATTAGTATTTGATAATGTTTCTCTAGTTCTAAAATATGCAAACACAGTTGTGTCAAATACTTTAATTTGCATTTTTTTAAACAAAAAATAGGTACAAGTACAAAAAACAACATATGCATATAACATGTCATTTGTTTTTTGTAAGATATAATTGGTCAAATTGTTTATCCAACTTTAAAAAAATTACAGCTGCTATAATCTGCAGTATACATACAAACACTAAGGCCTCACTCATTTTTAGAACCATAATTTTAGACTCTAAATTTTCAAGTTTTCAACCAATTTTTATCTTTCATTCTTAATTGTTAATTGAAGGACTTGTTCTACCATTATATGTTATCACATCTTCCTCTTGAATTTTATCTGCCTATAGAAACAGTCCACACCATCTCTTACCTACAGTCTACATCTAAATTCAACAAAGATTAAAAGTGAATGAGCCAATTTTATACCCAAAAAGATAGCAAAAAAAAAAAAACACTACTTACACTGTAGTTTAGACAATCGAAGAAGGGCCTTTCTGAGTTAGTATCTGTCCCTGACCATCGCAGCACTGGTCTCGACTCGCATCCACACCAATCTAGCAAATACGAATCTCTATTTCTAGTCTTTTTTCTAGCAATGCTTCCATTAAAGCGTGGGTTTTTTGAGCTCCCATTTGCATTGCTCACGCTAGCCATAATGATGTGACTTTGGAGATGGAGAAGAGAAGAGAAGAAAAGAGAAAAGAGAAGGTACTGAGTAATCTTTAAATTTAGGGATTAAGTTTTTTAACATTGATTTAAGGATCAAATTGCACAAAAAAAATTTATTAATCCACATCAATTAACTGTTTGTGTTCAGCATGTCACAGAAAAGTCTAAATTAACTTTTCAGTGACACCAAATAGATAGAATATGCCTCAAGAATGATTCTAGGTCCTGGAATACAACTTCAAAAATAAAAATAAATAATTATTAAATTTAAAAATTACTTTAATTTTCGAGTGTAATTTCAAAAATTATTTTAAAACTTAACACAAAAATACACCTTTTAATTTTAGTTTCATTTATTAGTTAAATGTATATATCTTCGTTGAAGCCGTTAATAACGTCGTGTAGCTAATATATTTCGTGTGAGCATTTCCTTCATAGTGGAAAAATTAAAGTTAATTAAACAAAAACTGATTGATAAATTATTGTCACATTATATACAAGGGACAAGAATGATTAAGATATATTTAAAGAAAAAGCACTTTAAGCAGATGAAAAGAGTATCAATAATTGGATTAGCTTTGACCAGATATGTTGACCACAATAATGCAAAGTTTTTTTTTTTTTGATATTATCCACTTCCATTAATTTGAATAAATATGTAATATATGGTACGCAATCTGTTGTTAGGTTTATTATTCCTGGTCTTCTGTTTGATCACCTCCTTCTAGCTCATTATTTAGAATTCTTCCCTTCTTTTTCCTTTCCTCCAATTATTTTGGCATCAATAATATTTTTTTTCTTTTTTCACTATCTTAATTGCTGAGGCATGCATTGGGCCACCATATATGCGCTTGTCATTCGCTATAAGACTAAATTATACGTCTTCTCTATGCGATTGATACCAAAATTGTTATATGGATAAAAATAAAATAAAATAAAAAGTAAAATCAATATAAAGAAAAGGGAAAAGCTAAGGAACCTATATCTTGTGAATTTCTTCAATGGTTTACTTACGTATCGCCATTAACCAATTGTAAATTAGTTACTTGTTACCACACTTTTATTGGTTATGTTTTTAACTTGTGAGAAGTTCCGATCGAGGAGCCAAAGTAGCTAAATTTTAACACAACAAGATAACGAGATATTCACGTTGCAGTGATGAATCCCAAGGCAACAATAATTTTACATGCAAAATCAGAAATATTAAAAAGTTTATTTGAAAATTAAAGGGACGGTTTCATTTACAATTTTAAAACACCATTTGGATATTATGTTGGAACATAAATATAAAGACAGTTGAAAAGACACAAAAGACATTATTATTAGCAGAAATACAAAAAATAATCATGTTTTTATGTTGTTTGACAATCATGCACAAATAAGACATAAAAAATATGTAAAAAAACATTTTTGCCTCATCTTTTTCCTTTCAAGATCACCAATAATCTACAACACCGATATCATCGTCACTGGCTAAACCCACTGAAAATCATAAACCATAAACTAGAAATTAAAACAATATAATGATAAACCAACGCTTGTGTATGTCTATTGGTGTCAAAAGGTGATGAAAGTTGATGGGTGGTGCCGAATCTTAGAATTGCTCATAGGCCAAGATCTTTTGTTGGAAGATTTAAGAGATATGACAGGTGCAATGATATAGCTACAAGGTGAATCTAGTTATGAGAATACAAGAAAGGAATTTACTAGGAATTCATTGTTACTAATCCCTAACTAGTTAAGAAAGAATCCTTTAGAGAATGCGGTTTTAGATAAAGAAGAAATTAAGATAAAGGATAAAGTAAAGTACGGTATATTTTGATTTCTAATATTTGGGTCATATTTTAAGGTAGTCCTAACATTTTAAATAGTTACGTTATATTTTTTTTATCTATTAAAAATACATAACTAAAATTTTTTTATAACATTTTTTTTTAATTTTTTTTTACAAAATTTTAAGTCCTATTGCATCGGCGATATCATGGCTTAGGCTTAGTATTCTGATCATAGTATAGAATACTACACCATACATATAATTTTTTAAGCATAAGTCAATTTTGTAACAAGATTACAAAGTTGTAATTGATGATTACATCATGAGGTAATCAACAAAGACAATGGAAACACTATTCTTACCACTCATCAAAAGATTGACAACACATATGTATTGTGTCTAGAGGATCTTGTAGATCAAAATGTTAGTGTTTGCCCTCTATTTTAGATGGTAAATTGTTATGTGATGTAATATTTTTACTGTTAGAATGTCACGATTTTGGCTGCGTTACTTTAATAGTAAGAATATTACGAAAATTTGTATATATTTAATAATAAGATATGAATCTTTAACTTAAAATCGTATTATCGTTTTTTTATTTTTTTTGAAAAATTAAAAAATATTTTTTCTTAATCAAACATTCATATATAACCAAATTCAATCGTAATCCTCTCTCTCTCTCTCTCTCTCTCTATATATATATATATATATATATATATATATATATATATATAAACATACCAAACTTCGTATACAAGTAACTTATAAATAGTAGAAGTATACATATCATTACAACTACTATTCCTCTTACAAAATATAATAATAAAGGCGAGAGAAAACTACAATATATACAATGATATACAACACAATCAGATGCACAGAAGGAACTCCTTAAACTCTTCGTCCGTCTTGAAAAAGAAAATCTGGAGGAGGTGAAAATATCATTCTCGTTAGTTCTCAGTAGAGAGTTTTTAAGAATTGTCAAATCAATTCAGCCTCCGGTCCAAATCAAGTCAAAACACGGCCTCCGGCCTAACTCAAATCAAATCACCATCAATACTCAATCACAAAACAAATTCAATTACTAGCATCAAATGGTACAAGACAATATACTTAGAGAACCATTTCAGCAGTACCACATCAGGAACGACCTTCAACGTCACCACCGCCAGCATAAGAGATCTTTCAGTTGCTCAAACACAATGAAAATAATACAAGAAATACACAAATAGAGAGAATAGTTACATCAATTAGTTCAATTAGCATGTATATACAATTATTCAAATAAGCAAGCCAAATACAAGATGCACACCCAAACAAATACACACAAATGCAAATGATGCATGTCTGCCATATGGCCAATGAGCTTATCTGTCAATTATACAGCCAAACCCGACATGTCCGATACCTAACTCTGGACAGTCCCTCGGTGTGCGCATCCCTAAAGCTCATATTTATATTCATTGATCAATATCTATTGGGGGAATCATCCGTGAAGGTATAAGTGCCCAGCCACATCTTGTGACGAAGGATCAACAAAGTCTCAATTCCGATCGGGCACAAGCGAGACAAAACCACCATCCTTGCATATTATCCCGGAAGATCAAATTTCGACTTGGAACAAAGAGGACAAAACCACAATCCTTGCATCTTATCCCAAAAGCTCTAATTTTCAAAAATCTCGTTTTAGAAACAATAATTTAAATTCTTTTCTCTTTCATAAAACTTCTTTTCACCAAATCAGAAGTCTCAAATTAACTTCGAAAATCTATTCTTCAATTTTGTTTAAAAATCTCAAAAACATAACTCTCAGATTTAAAATAATTGTTTAAAACTCCCTTTCAACTTCATTCCCAAGTTCAATAATTTTTCAAAGACCCAAAATCATCTTTCTTCACCGATCAAATTCAAATACTGTAAATTCACCAAAATTTCTAAAAATGGAATTCTTTAATAAAACTCAAGACATAGTTCTTTTAATATGAAATCGAGCTCAGAACATAATTCTTTTCTTAATGAATCAAACTCAAAACAAAATTTTTTTTAATAAATGGAACTCAAATCATAATTCTTTTCTTAATAAATAAAACTCAAAACAAAACTCTTTTCGTAATAAATCAAACTCAACTCATGAATCTTTTCTTAATAAATCAAACTCAAAAGAAAATTTGTTTCCGAATAAATTAAACTCAAAACATAATACTTTTATTAATAAATCAAACTCAAAATATAATTCATTTCTTAATAAATAATGCTCAAAGCAAAATTCTTTTCTCAATAAATTGAACTGAAAACATGACTCTTTTCATAACAAATCAAAATCAAATAATATAATTCTTAAATCAAATTTTCTTTGAAATAATGCTTCAAACAAAGCCTCAGAGTTTTATAAAAATTTTGATAGCATCTCTTATAAAATTCAAACTTTTCCACCCTTCAAGGGTCTCAATAACCAAACCAAACACCTCTCGGTTATTCAAATCATTTCCAATAAATCATTATCTTAATAACTCGAACTCAACTCAAGGAAATCAACAAAAACCCAGAATTCGACCAACCAATGCAGTAAATCACAATAATTCAACCTCAATTATCAATACGCATTCAAATGCTCAATTATCATTATATCACAATTCATAAACTAATTTAATCAATCAATAAATCAATCATTTATCAAAAATAACTCAGTTCAATCCATAAGACTCACATAATGACCAAAAATATATTATTTACATCAATATTGATTTATTGCAATTCTTGAGAATCAAATAAGTTAAGAAAAGCACCCCTACCTCGATTGTTGAAACTTAGAAACCCTAAAACATGTCAAAAACTCATTCCGCTTTCGCAACAGTGGCATCCATAACCACAGTCCCATACCTCTTTCGCAACTCCAAACGTGACACGTAATAACCAGAACCCAACCCTATCGCAATAACGTCACAAAACCTCAACATAAGATAACAAAATAACAACTAAAGGACTTTTTGAAACTAAAATGCTTATTACAACTAAGAAGAAATGACTAAACCAACTAGCGGTAGTTCCGGTGGTGGTTCTGGCAGCCACAACGACTCCACTATTAGCTAAAAGTGCAACAACCACTACGGCAGCGGCTTAGAGCAAGCTCCATTGCGTTGTATTTCTCCTCTACAACTCAGTATGACAATAGACTCCAATCGGTGACAACGACAACAGCAACCCAAGGCACAGTGGCGACGGCTTGCCTCAAAGGCGGCACAGGCAACGACGGTGCTCGTAGCGGGACAGCGCGACAGATCTTTTTTTCCTTGCATCATCAGCGGCAGCAGCGACCTCTCCATGGTGCATCCCTGACTCGCGTATCTCCTCGCTCCTCGACGGCAATGGCGATGCGACGGCAGTGGCGGAGTAGGCATGGCGGCCGCAGCTTCTTCCTCGAGCTCTCCTTCTCGGCGTTGCTCTCTCTCTCTCTTTCTCTTTGCGAGCAGGGGCAGCAACAACATGAAGCATGGCAGCATGGCACGACGGCGAGCTGAATGGTGGGGGTAGTAGCCCTTCCCCTTGGAGATGTTTATTCTTTTGGATTAGGTTTTCTTACCAACTAATTTAATCATGCAAGATTCATTTCATGGGAAACTATAAGTGACTAAAGCCTAATGTCTTAGTGATTTAGTCTCCTCTAACCTAGTTAACCGCCAATGTCTTGGTCACTAAATTTTGATTAGAGGATTAAGTTCAATTCTAGTTTATGAGAACAAAAACCCTAATTGCCCAGATATAAAAGGATTATATGTCACATATTCCGTTAAATCCAAGTAATTAGCAATTTAGGAGGAATTTACTTTCAAGCTGTTATTCAGGTGAGATAACACTTCAAAGAATGACAAGAATGCATATAGAATAAGGGTTATTCTTCCGATCTACCGAGATTCATAAGATGAAACACGAAAGTAATCTTTGAAACTGAATCAATACAATAATTAAAATAGAAAAACAATAATCTTAATCCATAGAAATAAACAGAGCTCCGAACATTAACCGCGGAGGTTTAATGGCTCATGCTTCAGAGGAAAAACTAGGGTTCAGAAAATGTGAAAGTGCGGAAGTGAGAAGCTCCTCAAAAGACGAGGATCTTTCCCTTTTATCTCTAACCTAATTTTGATTTGAAAATAAAATAAAATAAAATAATAAATTCTAAACCTAAAAGATTTTGTTTGTAATTAAAAATAACTAAATTAAAATAAAATAGAGTAATTAAAAGGTAAATCTAACTAAAGATGCTCCTTTGATGAGGTTGTGATCTGGATCATTGGCGCTAAACCCCAAGCTTGCACAAAACTCTGCCAAACTGATCTGAACTTCACCTGAGATAATTAAAACACTAAAACAGCTCAAAGTAGCATCCAAAGAGGTTCAAAACACTAAAATTAAATCAAAACTCAATAAATTCTAACTTAAAATAAACAGAAAATAAGGAAAAGATGGTCACATATCACAATACCAAACTTGAACTGTTGCTTGTCCTCAAGCAACTAAAACAATACAGGACTGAGAAAAGAAATTGCCCAAGACTTGAGTGTTCATTTAAGCTCTTGTCCAATTACTAAGTGAGGTTAATGACATTATGATTCTGAATAGGTTTGGCATCTCACTATCCTTTGAGGTTCAAAAATATTGATATCCTTCAGAACTAGAACTCGGATGATGTTATGGATTCTATTTCTTTTGAAGCTCTGATTGATCCTTGGACACAACTTGTTCTTTTCCTTTCTTTGGTGCTTTGCACCTTGAGCCTAGCCGTGACTTTTATTGTTTTGTCCTCATTCATAACTTGACACACGAACACCACAAGCACTTAACTAGGAAACTCTTTGAGTTCTAATTCTTTTCTTTTAATTCCTCCCAGTCAGTGGTGCTCAGAGCCTTTGGCATACTCTGCAATTACATATGGTCTCGATGTAACACCCTAATATTCATATCCTTATGCTCGAGTCATAAGTCAATGATATTACGGTGGTACGACTCTTAGGTGGATTTTTAATATATAGATATAGGTAATTTCGAAAGGAGTATTAATCGAGAAGCCTGAAAAGAGTAGAAATAAAATCGAGAAGACGTATCACTCACGTTTCGACAATGAAAAGTTAAACTGTGAAGCCGAAAACGATATACGGACAAGACATAAAGGAGATTAAGTGATAGATAACAGATAGATATATATAGCATAAGTAAATAGCCACTAGTCGCGACCCGCGAAGTTTAGGCCGGCTAGGGTACAGTATGAAAGTAGTTGACAACAGTATATCCTAATCTCTCCCAAAGGAAACATAAGAGCCTCTATAGGCAAGTTCCAAAAGAGTTCAATACATAATATAATCTTTTCAAAACAAAGGTGGATAGATTCTAAGCAAAACACAAGGTGGAGAAAATAAATATCTTCGCCGTCTCTCAGACGAACCGCAGCTCACTTCTGAGCACCTGAACCTGTATCTGAAAAACAAGAGATATATACGGAATGAGAACCCCGGGCCCATGGGTTCCCAGTACGGTAAAAGTGCCAAATAAATACAATGCACTGCAATAAAAAACTCACTAAGCATCCTAAACTTCTTCACCAAATATCCAGCCTAGATTCTCACTAATCCATGAATAGGCAACTGTTGTAAGGAAATACTAAATCTAGTTCATGTTACACATGCTTTCCAACTCGCTGACTCTTCCACGAATCAGACTCAGAATCATAAGCAAACCATCACCAGTTGTTCTGCCTCAGCAACTCTATATCAATACATCATACCCTCGCATGGAGCTAGTGAAATCACATCACTGCGTCTACCCAGGGGGCTCAAATTATCTCATTCAAAAATCATCATCATCATGCAATCGCATCATCAATTCATCTCATCAAGAACAGCCCCCAACATCCACTGACACCAACATAAGGGACCTCTCAGTTGTACAAACACAAGCAATGCAGACAAGTAATACACAAATAAGGTACAAGTAGAACAAGTAGCACGAAATCAGGTAACATAGCATATATGATGTAGAAATCCAAAACAAATAGGCAAACCCAAACAATTTAAACATATGCAAATGATGTATGCCTGCCCTATGGCTAATGATATCATCTGTCGGTTATGTAGCCAACCCGACATGTCCTGGTAGCTAACCATTGGACAGAAACACCCCTTGCGGAGCAAGTAGGTTTGAGCTACAACCCCCTTGCTACTACCCGCTCAGCCCAGAGCCAGTGGAACAACCACTACTGCGGCTACTACCCAGGCGGGTGTTTAAAAGCTCAACCTGGAGCGAGTGGA
The DNA here is from genome assembly GCF_003086295.3 of Arachis hypogaea. Taxonomy (NCBI): domain Eukaryota; kingdom Viridiplantae; phylum Streptophyta; class Magnoliopsida; order Fabales; family Fabaceae; genus Arachis; species Arachis hypogaea. Next base: position 68,372,926 of record NC_092045.1, on the reverse strand, counting down.
TTCACCACTACTGCTGCTACTACCCAGGCGTCACAATCTCTGACCTGGAGCAAGTGGGACGAACCACAACCCTCGTTACTACCCAGGTATCTTAAGCATTAACCCGGAGCAAGCGGGACGAACCACAACCCTTGCTACTGCCCAGGTATCTCAAACATATATTCATTCAATCTCATTTCATATTATCAATCCTCATTGTTATCAAATCTCAAACATTAACCTGGAGCAAGTAGGATGAATCCCAACCCTGACTACTACCCAGGTAGCAGAGTTACATTCATTCAAAACTCCATAATTAACTCATTTATCATAAACATCCTTTTCCGTCTCATACCCGGAGCAAGTGGACAACGCCACTGCCTACTACCCGGGGTTACACATCACATTTCAACATTTTCCATTATTATCCATTTAACCCATTCATTCATTAATCATATATGCATTTATACTCAGCCATAATCAATAATGGCTTTGCCGTGACCCGGCAATAACTCAGCCATCCGGCTCATGGTTCAATCAAGAACCAGCCATTTATCAATAAATATAGCCCTTCAGCTCATGGCATACACGGTACTTCTACCGTCATCCTCCATATCTCATATAATCATTGTTGATCATCATTGATCATCTTTTTCCCTTGCTTCACTTGCAAGTTACCACATCCCCTAGCTCCTTTCTCATTACTAGGCATATCATAATGATTTAATACATAAGAGGTGAGATCGGAGGCTTAGAAGTATGAGATTTGGCTTTTAAAACTCAAAAATCAACTTTGGGAGGAAAACAGGGCCACGCGTACGCGTACTCCACGCGCACGCGTGGATGGCCGCAAAGCTCATCGACGCGTATGTGTCATACACGCGGACGCGCGGATTGAATCACAGCCAGACGACGCGTACGCGTCAGCCACGCGTACGCGTGGGTGCATTTGCGCCCCAGGCACAAAACTGGCACAACTCTGGCACAACTCTCGGGAAAATGGTTGGGCATTGGGTGCAGCACATCGACGCGCACGCGCACACCACGCGCACGCGTGGATGGTGCCTTCTCGAAGAACGACGCGTACGCACCAAGTGCGCCTACGCGTGGAGGGTCATTCTGCTAAAAATTTTCTAAGTTAAAAGCTGCAGAATTCACAGATTCAACCTCCAATCTTCCGACGGACATAACATCTCTCATTTTAAATCGTTTTTCACCCGTTCTTCAAACGGCATGGACATCCCGGATCCAATTTCATTTCTAAACAGATTTGGCACAAAACAGAGATCCGTAGTCCAAGTTATGTCCCGTCAAAGTATGCCCAAAAACCATATTTTTCATACAAACCACAAAGTGTCATTTTCAAAACGAGCCATTTTCAACTCTTTTCAAAATCAACAAAACATGCCAATTTCAACCCTTTTTGAAACCAATCAAAATATACCAAAATCAACATCAAGCCTCATCAACTCATACATTAACACTTTACCACGATTCACAAAACCGCCATATAACCATCTTTACCCATTTCAAACAAATGGCTAAATTACAAACATATCAACATGTCATACATCCTTCCTCATCCCAATTTCCAACAATACTATTTCCAATCAACCATCATTATACATAACCAATATCATACTCACTATCACGTGGTTTCACCCCCAAATCAACCTTAATCATTCCACAAGCATATATCACAACATACATATCTCTCATGCATTATCATACCATCAAGGCATCAATAATCATACTCACATATATGACCACATAATATATATCAACCAAAATCAAACATACTTCACCTATACAATTTCACCCAAAATTACCAATTTCCACACTTCAACTCCTCAAACCTCATTATTCAATAACCAACCCAATCATTCATATATTCATTATATGAAATTCATCCAATCACTTGTGTCATCATACAATGCACACATCAACTTACCTCCCTTACCTCTTTCTGGCCTCCAGCCCAAAATTTACGGCCTCCGGCCCAATTTCACAATTTAAATGCATAAACCACAAATTAATACTCATTACCCAATACATCAAATTTTCAATACACCAAGCATACAAGGCCACACAATTCTCAACCCAATCATCAATTCACATTACATACCAACTATGCACATTAGCATCAACCATTTACACAATCCAAACTTAATCCTAGGGGCATCTAGCCTAGGAATTCTCATCACACCACACAGTACTTAAATGAAACTTAAACCGTACCTCTTGTAGCCAAATCAATTGAGCCTCTTCTTTGGAAGTCTCCACCAACCTTAGCCCTAAGCCTCACCAAAGCTCCTCAAGCAACACCAATCTCCCAATTGTGCACCAAAATCATCAAATGCACTAACATAACCAATATCACATTCATACATCAACCTAGGGCTCATAAAGATGATAAATCACAAGGGTTTGAGCACTTCTTACCTCAGCCCATATGAAGTAGGGATAGAACCCACTTAGAATCCATGTTGGAGTATCCCTAAACACCCAAAATCACAAGATTTCAACACTAACTTCCTAAAAACGTGTAACAGTGGAGAATTTCGAAAACTGGGCAGAGATGAATAGAATACTGACCACAAAACTTAGATAGAATTGTAGAGGATGAGAAGAGCAACGCGTGGCCGCAAACGGCTCGTCAATCGGAGCTCCGTAGCTCAAGTTATGGTGGTTTGAAGATCAAAGAGAGTTAGGTTTTCTCTCTTCTCATCTCTCTTCTCAATTCAGCGCCCAACACTCATTCTTTAGGGCAAAATGAGCTGAAATGCTCATAACTAATGTTTATATATGTTGGGTCTTGGGCCTACTTAGGCCCAGTTCACTTATTTTTGTCCGTTGGCCCAATTTTGGACCAAAACCTTTAAGGTTAGCGCTCTAAATCGCATTTCAAATATTTCTACCTCCCCTAGTTATAATTCCTCATTTCTTGATCTTATTTACTCATAATCAATTTTCTTAGCTGCAGTACCAGACAGGTCTCAGTCGGTACTGCCGATCAAAATTCCACTGCACGCTTTTACGCAGAAAACTATGTCTTCCGACTCGGAAAAATTCACTGAATCCAAATATCATATTGAAATCATAAAATTCCAATTGCCAAATCTTCCAACCATATTCGCTCCTACTTAACTCATTATTTAATTAATTTCGGTTAGACCGGGTATTACACTCGACTCTTAGTATTCTTTCTCAATGGTTACTTGACACATTCACATACAAGCATATGGCTAGGAAAACAACTCTTTGAGATTTTAATCATATTTGACCTTCCTAATCATTGATGCTTAGACCTTGGACCTTGCTTTTTATTTTTCTTTTTGCTATTTGTATTGCTTCAAGGATCAATTTCTTACTCAATTTTGGAGAATCCATAATATTTTTCAAAGTTCCTGTGCCTCAGAAATCAACATTCTTAACTTCAATGTCAATTATGCACTGTTCAGTTCATATAGTCAGAGTCATAAATAATACCACCACATCTGAGTAGCCAGAATAACTCATAAACTCAAGTCTCATGCATTTTACTACTACTTTTTTTTTAGTTTTTTTCAAGCTCAGTGAGAAATACATGAGACATCTTTAAAAATAAACATAAATATCAAAATAAATAGTTAAACTAGAAAAGCAATAAAATAGTACTAGAGATCATGCAAAAAGCTTTAAACAGAAAAAGGAAACAAAATAAAATACTGAAAAAAAGAAAATAAACTAAGTAGAATGTAATGAAACTCAACCACTTCAGTTTCGGTAGATGTTGCTCCCTCCCGGGAATCCTTTCTGGCACCTCAGCTCATCCAAGTCTCACCTCTGACTCTATTGTTCCTCCACTAACTAATGAAGGAGAGCAAAGTGATCCTAATGCTGCTGGTCGACAAAAGATGCCAGCTGTCCAATGGATACAGTCAACTAATCCTAATAATCATGTGGGAGAAAGCAATATCCCTGAGGCATCTCAGGCTGCTCCTACTAATGAGGGGGAACTGGCACCTGAGGCAGTGCTTGCCCAAGCTCCTTGGCATACTCCATGCCCTCCTAGTGATCGGTTTATCAACATCAATAGGGGTATTGCCATTAATGTGGATGCAGGCGGCCTTACATAGGCAAAAAATGAGGTGGGAGAAGGCCAATCAAGCAGAGGTAGAGGCTTTCGATGCTATACTGTATAACTCCTAAGGGATCACCTGATGCACCACCACCTCATTACCGAGTATGATGCAGTGAATCATCACAGCTCGATCAATAGTAATCTCGGACTTGTTATTTGTTGTAGGAATGATGCAACGCTAAATGAACTCCAACTATCCCCGAGTGCCTGGCCTCAGATCATGCCTGCCCAGCTAATATAGCTGTCCTCTAGAATAAAGCCTCCACTGTGCTCCAGGGAGGTATATATTAGTCAGGATCTGGTCTAGTCTCTGATCGGTGTTGACCTTCTGAGTGTAAGAGTGAGGGTCTTCTCTGGATAGTGGTAGCTGCAGTATCTCCCTCACTCTCTCTGGATTGAACTTCAGAATCCTCCATTGGACCATAGTGCGACAGTTCTTTGGGTCAGGGTTCACGCCTTTGACATGCTTGCAAGTCACCCAAGCATTGGTGTAAAACTCCCTGACCATCAGCACACCCACATCAGTCACGAGGTTGTATAGCACTTTCCAGCCCCTCCTCAGAATCTATTTTCGGATATTCGGATACTCATCCGACTGCAGATCAAAGCGGACCTCTGGGATCACTTTTTTTTTGCTAACTATTTGATTAAAGTGATCCTTGTGGGTCTTAGAGAAGAACCGGATGCAGGAGCCTTTTTCTTTCTCTTTCTTGAAGAGGATTCACCAGTTTTGGGTACCATGTGAAATATGAGAAGAAAGAAAAGCAGAGTGCCCCAACAACAAACTTAAATCTTTTGCTCGCCCTCGAGAAAAGACACAGAAAATAAGAAGAGCGGGAAAATAAAGAAAGGTAAAATGAGGGAAGAAAGTGGAAAGGTGGGTTCGACTACGAGGGTGTAAAAGGGGGTTGGGTTGGGTGCAGTCGCGGGTAAAAAAGAAATCAATGGGAAGATGAGAAAGGGAAGGAGTGGGGAACGTAAAAAGGAATAATAGTTTTGTAATGGAAGGGGTGAACTACGGATGAAATGATGAAGGATTGGTGAAATGAAATTAAATAGGGGAGTGGGAAGGTTGAATGGTAAAAGTATGAAAGGTAGAAGGATGGAGAATGGAGTGTGGTGAAAGTGAAAAGGGAAGTGGTATTTATAGAGAAGAGGAGAGAGGGGCACGTTTATGGTAGGAAGGGTGGGGCTGAATGGAATTGAATGTGGTTAATGGTGATTGGGGTAGATGAATATGGGGAAGAGGGATTTGGAGGGATTGATCGGGTATGGTAGGTTGATGGGAGGTGTGGTTGGAAAATGGGTGCATGAATGTAGATGGGAAAATGGGTAGGGGGAGAGCGAGAGAGACTGGAGGTATTAGTTTGAATGGTCAAAAGGGAGGAGATTGAAGAGGGGTAACCGTTGGCTCGGTCAAGAACCTTCTTCAAAATATAAAAATTTACATTGTTGGCATTATACGCTAGCTCCAGCATTTAGTGCCCCAATGCTGTACTGCTTATGCCATCTAAAGTGTTAAATGCCATGTTTAATACCAGAATTGGATCTCTTTTTTTTCTTTTGAGGACGAACCTTGGCACTAAACGCCCAGCTGACATTTAACACCCTATGAGACATGGGTTAAACGCCCGCCTTGGCACTAAACCTTGTGGGCGTTAAATGCCTGCCTGGCATTTAATGCCAGCTTTGTCATGTCATTCTCAGCGTTATACGCCCTCCCTGACGTTTAACACCAGCCTCTTACTGCCAATTCAGGCGCTAAACGTCCAGCCTAGCATTTAGCACCACCCTTCAACGACTTTCTTGAAAATTGTGCCATCTCTGGCGCTGAATGCCCATTCTGGCATTTAGCACCAAGGCACTCGAGTAAAAATGCTCTCCAAGGTGTTTTGTTTCTCATCCAGAGTCCTCCTGTCCCTGTTCTACACACTTTGCATGACGACAAACAACATTAAACCAAGGAAAGCTATGAATAAAAATCATAAATAAATGAGAATCAAACTGAAATAAAGACTAAAAGATACTCATGGTTAGGTTGCCTTCCAACAAGCGCTTCTTTACTGTCACTAGCTTGACGGTCAACTCCACTAAGGAGGGGGTGGTCATAGGCCCTTAGCTCTTCATGAACTTGACATAGGGAGGCATTTTCTCCAAAACCTCAGCAAAAGAAATATTGATTTCCAACTTTCTAGAAACTTTTAAGAACTGTGAGAATTGCTCGTCCTTGGTCTCCTTTTGGAACTTCTGGGCGTGTACTTTGGTACCCTCAACCTTTTCTAGAGCTTCTGTCTTCTCTGATCCTTGAGCACCCTGTATTTCCTCCTTTGCCACTAGTTCACTTGCCACTGTGTATGCCCTATGCGTACGTGCGACCCCCACGAATTCACCAAATCATGAGTACGCATGCCCCATGCATACGCATGATCCCCGTTCCCGAATCAAACGTGGTTTGTGCGGGTGTTGTGCCCCTGTACAGTATGCGCACAACATATAAAAAAATTCATGTCATGCGTACGCATGCCTTCCGCGTACGCGTGACCCCATGTCTCACATACCTTTCTTTTCTTCTCTTCTCTCCATTTCTTTTCCCCTTATATCTTCTTCTCTTCTCTCGCACTTTATCATCTTTCATCATCTACCACCATCTCTATTAGTGAGTTAGTTTGAATTTTTGTTTTAGTAGATTAGGTTGTTAGGATAGGTTAGCTTTTGGTGAAAAGTGTTGGATCGTTAATCCGATTTGCTGTTTCTTGCTGCTGAATTATTCATTTTTGGATTGTGATTGTGGTTATAATTTCTTGCTTGGTATTGAATTCTACATGCTTAATTTTGCACATACCATGTACTTATGATATTACCTTCAAGAATGTTTTTGAATTTTTAAATTGCAAGTTGTAGCTAGCCACCATGTGATTTGAATTCACTATCTATTATATGGCAATTGTGTATAATTGATGAATTTTTTTAGGTGATGCTTGTTTATGATGGATCTTTATTTACCTCACCTAGTTTATGCATTGAGATTGTAGAGTTGTGAAATTGGATCGTAAGCTTACGAAGTGACATTTTTTGAGCTTTTTAAGCTTTGTGGATGATGTTTGCTATGTGATTGATCTCAACTTATATCTCTCTTTTACTAAGTTGCAAAGCAACCATATTCTCTCACTTTAAATCAATTAGGTGATGCAAACAAACTTCAAGGTGTGTCATTGATAGATGTACGAGTTCCATATTTTATTTGGTTCATTGAATTTTCTTGTACATCAACCAATGTCCATTCATTATCTATTTTACAATTGCTTAATTATTGCTTGAATGCTTTTATGCTCCTTTATTACATGTTTGTTTAACTTAATCTACAGGTTTCTTTTCAGGTATCTCAAGCACACTAGAATAAGTAAAGTGCATAACTCTTTTGTGTAATTCTAACATAGCTTTCAATGCTAGTGTGTGAGTTCTAAACCGTGCGCAACCTAGAACTCACACATTTCTTTTCATTGATGTCACAAACTTATTAACTCACTTCATTTTAGTGATTCCTACCTCATTCCAACATTCTATGCTTCCTTGCTTTTTGGTGCACGAAATTGTGTATGCCAATATTAATGGACTATTTGTCACAGCTTCGCACAACTAACCAGCAAGTGCACTGGGTCGTCCAAGTAATACCTTACGTGAGTAAGGGTCGAATCCCACGGAGATTGTTGGCTTGAAGCAAGCTATGGTTATCTTATTATTCTTAGTCAGGATATAATATCAATAATAATTTTTAGTTTCAATTGTAAAAAGTAAAAGAGCATGAAATAAATACTTATTATGCAGTAATGGAGAATATGTTGGAGTTTTGGAGATGCTTTGTCCTCTGAATTTTAGCTTTTCTCTTGTCCTCCTATTCACACACGCAAGGCTCCTTCCATGGCAAGCTGTATGTAGGGTGTCACTGTTGTCAATGGCTACTTCCCATCCTTTCAGTGAAAATAGTCCAAATGCTCTGTCACAGCACGGCTAATCATCTGTTGGTTCTCGATCATGCTGGAATAGAATCGATTGATTATTTTGCATTTGTCATCACGCCCAACAATTGCGAGTTTGAAGCTTGTCACAGCTATTCAATCATTGAATCCTACTCGGAATACCACAGACAAGGTTTAGACTTTCCGGATCCTTAGGAGTGGCTGCCAAAATGTTCTAGCTTATACCACGAAGATGCTGATTAAGGAATCTAAGAGATACTCATTCAATCTAATGTAGAACGGAAGTGGTTGTCAGGCACACATTCATGGATTGAGGATTGTGATGAGTGTCACGGATCATCACCTTATTCATATTAAAGCGCGAATGAACATCTTAGATAGGAATAAGCGTGTTTGAATAGAAAACAGAAATAATTGCATTAATTCATCGAGATGCTGCAGAGCTCCTCACCCCCAACAATGGAGTTTAGAGGCTCATTGATGAGCGGATAATTTGTATACTTTTTGGCATTGTTTTTGGTATGTTTTTGATATGATCTAGTTAGTTTTTAGTATATTTTTATTAGTTTTTAGTTAAAATTCACTTTTCTGGACTTTACTATGAGTTTGTGTGTTTTTCTGTGATTTCAGGTATTTTCTGACTGAAATTGAAGGTTCTGAGCAAAAATCTGATCCAGAGACTGAAAAGGACTGCAGATGCTGTTGGATTCTGACCTCCCTGCACTCGAAGTGGATTTTCTGGAGCTACGGAAGCCCAATTGGCGCGCTCTCAACGGCATTGGAAAGTAGACATCCAGGGCTTTCTAGCAATATATAATAGTCCATACTTTGTCCAAGATTTGATGGCCCAAACCCGCGTTGCAATCCGGCCTCAGAAATTCCAGCGTTAAACGCCGGAACAGGAATAAAAGTTGGAGTTAAACGCCCAAACTGGCATGAGAACTGGCGTTTAACTCCAGAAAAGGTCTCTACATGAATTTCCTTCATTGCTCAGCCCAAGCACACACCAAGTGGGCCCGGAAGTGGATTTTTCTGTCATTTACTCATTTCTGTAAACCTTAGGATACTAGTTTACTACTTATAGGACCTTTTGACATTGTAATCAGTACCGAATGCGACCTTATGACATTGTACACGTTTTCCACAGTATGAGTCTCTAAACCCCATGGTTGGGGGTGAGGAGCTCTGCTGTGTCTTGATGGATTAATGCAATTACTACTGTTTCTTATTCAATCATGCTTGCTTCCATTCTAAGATGATACTTGTTCTTAATCCGGATGAATGTGATGATCCGTGACAATCATCATCATTCTCAACCATGAACGTGTGATTGACAACCACCTCCGTTCTACCTTAGATTAAGTAGTTATCTCTTGGGTTCTTTAATCGGAATCTTCGTGGTATAGGCAGGACCTGATGGCAGCATTCAAGAGAATCCGGAAGGTCTAAACCTTGTCTGTGGTATTCTGAGTAGGATTCAATGATTGAATGGTTGTGATGTGCTTCAAACCTGTAACCTACTGGGCGTTGGTGACAGACGCAAAAGAATCACTGGATTCTATTCCAGTAGGGGAGGGAACCATACCGGTGATTGGCCGCACTGTGACAGAGTGCCTGGGCATTAGCTTTCACTGCGAGGATGGGAGGTAGCTGCTGACAACAGTGAGACCCTACACGAGCTTGCCATGGAAGGAGACTTGCGTGACGGAAGAAGAAGACGGAAGGAAAGCAGAGATTCAGAAGATGGAGCATCTCCAAACCTCAACCTATTCTCCATTACTGCAAAACAAGTAACCATTTCATGTTCTTTTGCTTTTCACAATCAATCCTGATAATTTCTGATATCCTGACTAAGATTTACAAGATAACCATAGCTTGCTTCAAGCCGACAATCTCCGTGGGATCGACCCTTGCTCACGCAAGGTATTACTTGGACGACCCAGTGCACTTGTTGCTTAGATTAGGACTTTTTGTTTTTGTTGGTTTAGAGTCTTTTTAGTTGAGTCTAGTTTTATATTCTAAGTTTGGTGTCATTTGCATGCTTTTGTTTTTCTTTTAAATTTTTGATTTTTTTCTTGCATGTTCTTAGTCCCTTTTTGATTCATAAAAGTTCTAAGTTTGGTGTCCTCTTTGTGTTTTTCTCTTTAAAATTTTCGAAAAAAATAGTGTTTGATTTTCTAAAATTTTAAGTTTGGTGTCATTTTGTGTTTCTCTTTCCTCCTTTTAAAAATCAAATCTTTTTCATAAAAACTTTTCAATCATATCTTTTTAATTGCTGTTTTCAAAATCTTTTTAATTACTTGATTGATTTAGTTCTCAATTTGCTTTGATCTTATTTTCTTTCTAATTTCGAAATTCTCTTTTAATTTCCTTTTGATTTTCAAATTTTTATTTTATTTTCCTTTTTGTTTTATTTTATTTTCGGTTAATTCAAAAAAAAAAAAACACAAAATTTATCTCTTTGCAATTATCATCATTTCCCTTTTGTCCATGATGGACTTAAGTGGAATTAATCAGTCCAGAAGGACTCTGGGGTCCTATGCCAACCCCAGTACAGCTGCATATGGGAGTAGCATCTGTATACCTCCCATCAAGGCAAGCAGCTTTGAGCTAAACCCTCAACTCATTATCATAGTGCAGCAAAATTGCCAGTATTCCGGTCTTCCAGAGGAAGAACCTACTGAGTTTCTGGCACAGTTCTTACAAATTGCTGACACAGTACATGATAAAGAGGTAGATCAGGATGTCTACAGACTGTTACTGTTTCCATTTGCTGTAAAAGATCAAGCAAAAAGGTGGTTGAACAACCAACCTACAGCAAGCATAAAGACATGGAAACAGTTATCAGACAAATTCCTGAATCACTTTTACCCTCCAAAAAGGATGACACAGCTAAGGCTGGACATCCAAGGCTTTAAACAAGAGGATAATGAATCCCTTTATAATGCCTGGGAGAGGTATAGAGGTATGCTTAGAAAATGCCCCTCTGAAATGTTTTCAGAGTGGGTACAGTTAGACATTTTCTACTATGGGCTTACAGAAAAAGCTCAGATGTCTTTAGACCACTCAGCTGGTGGATCTATACACATGAGGAAGACAATTGAAGAAGCTCAAGAGCTTATAGACACTGTTGCTAGAAACCAATATTTATACTCTAGCAATGAGTTCTCTCCAAAAGAGGAGGTCATGACAGTAGTCACTGACCCTAGTCCTCAAGAACAGATAACAGAGCTTAATCAACAATTGCTCCTGATAACAGAACAGTTAGCAGATTTTAAAGAGATGCTCAATGAAACTAAAGTTGCTAACAAGAGCATAGAACTGCAGTTAAATCAAGCAAAACAGCAATTATCCAAACAGATAACAGAGGAATGTCAAGCAGTTCAATTGAGGAGTGGGAAGACCCTGAATAACACTGCTCAGAAGAGTAAAAAGCCAAACAAGGAACAATTGACAGAGGACAACCAAACCACTGTGCAAAATCCCTCTGAGGACAGTAAGATCCCAGAGAGGAATATTGTTGGCGTTCAAACGCCAGAAAGGGAAGGAAAGCTGGCGTTAAACGCCCATTCCTTGCCCAGTTCTGGCGTTCAAACGCCAGAAAGGGGAGAGAAGTTGGCGTTTAACGCCCAAACTTCACCCATTCCTGGCGTTCAAACGCCAAGGGAGACTCAGACACCTGAGAGTGCTGACAGTAATCCCTCTAACAAGGCTTCTTCAACCACTTCTGTAAGGAATAAACCTGCAGCATCTAAGGTTGAAGAATATAAAGCCAAGATGCCTTATCCTCAAAAACTCCGCCAAGCGGAACAGGATAAGCAATTTGCCCGCTTTGCAGACTATCTAAGGACTCTTGAAATAAAGATTCCGTTTGCAGAGGCACTTGAGCAAATACCTTCTTATGCTAAGTTCATGAAAGAGATCTTAAGTCATAAGAAGGATTGGAGAGAAACTGAAAAAGTGTTTCTCACTGAAGAATGCAGTGCAGTCATATTAAAAAGCTTACCAGAAAAGCTTCAAGATCCAGGAAGCTTTATCATACCATGCACATTAGAAGGTGCTTGCACTAAGACAGCTCTATGTGATCTTGGAGCAAGCATCAATCTAATACCTGCATCCACTATCAGAAAGCTTGGGTTGACTGGAGAAGTCAAACCAACCCGGATATGCCTCCAACTTGCTGATGGCTCCATTAAATACCCATCAGGCATAATTGAGGACATGATTGTCAAGGTTGGGCCATTTGCCTTTCCCACTGACTTTGTAGTGCTGGAAATGGAGGAGCACAAGAGTGCAACTCTCATTCTAGGAAGACCCTTCCTAGCAACTGGACGAACTCTCATTGATGTACAAAAAGGGGAAGTAACCTTGAGGGTCAATGAGGATGAGTTCAAGTTGAATGCTGTGAAAGCTATGCAGCATCCAGACACACCAATTGACTGCATGGGCGCTGACATCATTGACTCTCTGGTAGAAGAGATCAATATGGCTGAGAGCCTAGAATCAGAGCTTGAGGACATTTTCAAGGATGCCCAACCTGATCAAGAAGAACTAGAGGAGGCAAAGGAATTTTCGAAAATTCCTCAGGAGGAGGACAAGCCTCCCAAGCCTGAACTCAAACCATTACCATCATCCTTGAAATATGCATTTCTGGGAGAGGGTGACACTTTTCCAGTAATTATAAGCTCTGCTTTAAATTCACAGGAAGAGGAAGCACTGATTCAAGTGCTAAGGACACACAAGACAGCTCTTGGGTGGTCCATAAGTGATCTTAAGGGTATTAGCCCAGCTAGATGCATGCACAAGATCCTATTGGAGGATAATGCCAAACCAGTGGTCCAACCACAGAGAAGGCTAAATCCTGCCATGAAGGAGGTGGTGCAGAAAGAGGTCACTAAATTACTAGAGGCTGGGATAATTTATCCTATTTCTGATAGCCCCTGGGTGAGCCCTGTCCAAGTTGTTCCCAAAAAGGGAGGCATGACAGTGGTTCATAATGAAAAAAATGAACTGGTTCCTACTAGGACAGTCACAGGGTGGCGCATGTGTATTGACTACAGAAGGCTCAATACAGCCACCAGAAAGGATCATTTCCCTTTACCATTCATAGACCAAATGCTAGAAAGACTAGCTGGTCATGATTATTACTACTTTTTGGATGGCTATTCAGGCTACAACTAAATTGCAGTAGACCCTCAGGACCAAGAGAAAACAGCATTCACCTGCCCTTCAGGCGTGTTTGCCTACAGAAGAATGCCTTTTGGTCTGTGCAATGCACCTGCAACCTTTCAGAGGTGCATGCTCTCTATCTTCTCAGATATGGTAGAGAAATTTCTGGAAGTCTTCATGGATGACTTTTCAGTATATGGAGACTCATTCAGCTCCTGTCTTAACCATCTATCACTTGTCCTGAAAAGATGCCAAGAGACTAACCTAGTTTTAAACTGGGAGAAATGTCACTTTATGGTGACTGAAGGAATTGTCCTTGGGCACAAAATTTCAAGCAAGGGAATAGAGGTGGATAGGGCAAAGGTAGAGGTAATTGAAAAATTACCACCACCTGCCAATGTTAAGGCAATCAGAAGCTTTCTGGGGCATGCAGGATTTTACAGAAGGTTTATCAAGGATTTTTCGAAAATTGCCAAACCTCTGAGTAATCTGCTAGCTGCTGACACTCCATTTATCTTTGATAATGAGTGTCTGCAGGCATTTGAGACCCTGAAAGCTAAGTTGGTCACAGCACCAGTTATCTCTGCACCAGATTGGGCATTACCATTTGAATTAATGTGTGATGCCAGTGATCATGCCATTGGTGCAGTGTTGGGACAAAGGCATAATAGACTTCTGCACGTCATTTATTATGCTAGTCGTGTTCTAAATGATGCACAGAAGAATTACACTACCACAGAAAAAGAATTACTTGCAGTGGTGTATGCCATTGACAAGTTTAGATCCTACCTAGTAGGATCCAAAGTGATTGTGTACACTGACCATGCTGCTCTTAAATACTTACTCACAAAGCAGGATTCAAAACCCAGGCTTATCAGATGGGTGTTGCTTCTGCAAGAGTTTGATATAGAAATAAGAGACAGAAAAGGGACAGAGAATCAAGTAGCTGATCATCTGTCCAGAATAGAGCCAGTAGTTGGGGCGTCCCTCCCTTCTACTGAGATTTCTGAGACTTTCCCAGATGAGCAACTATTTGCCATTCAGGAAGCTCCATGGTTTGCAGACATTGCAAACTATAAAGCTGTGAGGTTCATACCCAAAGAGTACGGTTACATGCAGAGAAAGAAATTAATTTCAGATGCCAAGTACTATCTCTGGGATGAACCATATCTCTTTAAGAGATGTGCTGACGGAGTGATCCGCAGGTGTGTACCCAGAGAAGAAGCACAGAGGATCCTATGGCACTGCCATGGATCACAGTATGGAGGACATTTTGGAAGTGAGCGAACAGCCACTAAAGTCCTCCAATGTGGCTTCTACTGGCCTACTCTCTATAAAGATTCCCGAGAGTTTGTGCATAACTGTGACAGTTGCCAAAGAGCTGGTAACCTGCCTCATGGATATGCCATGCCTCAACAAGGGATATTAGAGATAGAGCTGTTTGATGTATGGGGAATTGACTTCATGGGGCCATTCCCACCATCATACTCAAACACTTACATTCTGGTAGCAGTGGATTATGTATCTAAGTGGGTAGAAGCAATTGCTACACCCACCAATGATACTAAGACCGTACTGAAATTCCTCCAGAAGAACATTTTCAGCAGATTTGGCGTTCCCAGAGTGCTAATTAGTGATGGGGGAACTCATTTCTGCAATAAACAGCTACACCTTGCTATGGTCAGATATGGAATTAGCCACAAAGTGGCAACTCCGTATCATCCACAGACAAATGGGCAAGCAGAAGTCTCTAACAGAGAGCTAAAAAGAATCCTAGAATGGACTGTAATGTCCCGAAGAAAGGATTGGGCAAAGAGCTTGGATGATGCTCTGTGGGCATACAGAACAGCATTCAAGACTCCTATAGGTACCTCTCCATACCAATTGGTGTATGGGAAGGCCTGTCATTTTCCTGTGGAACTGGAACATAAAGCCTACTGGGCAACCAGATTCCTAAACATGGATGCACAGTTAGCTGGTGAGAAAAGACTGCTCCAGCTAAATGAGCTAGAAGAGTTCAGACTCAATGCCTTTGAAAATGCAAAAATTTATAAGGAAAAGGCAAAGAAGTGGCATGATAAGAAATTGTCAACCAGAGTCTTTGAGCTAGGACAAAAAGTTCTGCTCTTCAACTCTAGGCTCAAACTGTTTCCAGGAAAACTCAAATCCCGTTGGAGGGGTCCGTATGTGATTACAGGAGTGTCACCATATGGATATGTTGAGCTTCAGGATATTGATTCTGATAAGAAGTTCATTGTTAATGGACAGAGAATCAAGCATTATCTTGAAGGGAATTTTGAGCAGGAATGCTCAGAACTGAGACTTGAGTGATTCTCAGTGAAAGTCCAGCTAAAGACAGTAAAGAAGCGCTTGCTGGGAGGCAACCCAGTCATTAGTAGGTTGTATGATTAGTTCTTACAGAGGCAAATATCAAAAATGAAGGAATTCACAGCGTTACAGAAGGATTCAGCTCAAAGAGCAGAGAAAATGAGCTTACTGGCGAAAAAACGCCAGTAAGGGGCATTTTGGGCGTTAAACGCCAGAATGGATACCATTCTGGGCGTTTAACGCCAGGAATGGTGCCATTTTGGGCGTTAAACGCCAGAATGGGCACCATTCTGGGCGTTTAACGCCAGGTGTGCAGCATCACTGGGCGTTCAGAAAAACGCCCAGTGAGGAAGGCTTTCTGGCGTTTAACGCCAGCCAGGGTACCTGGCTGGGCGTTAAACGCCCAAAAGGGGTGCCAAGTGGGCGTTAAACGCCAGAATGGGTGCCATTCTGGGCGTTTAACGCCAGAAAGGTGGGGGGGACCGCACTTTTGTTTTCAACTCAATTTTTTTCAAACTTTCCTCTTTTTACCCATACTCTTCTACATAAATGCACTTCAACCTTTCATCATTCACTTTCAAATCTTCACAAATCAAAACCACTCTTCAAATCTATTTCAAAATAATCCCAAATCTTCTTCAAAAACTCACCCTTTTCTCAAATCCTTTCCATATCTTTTCAAATTTCCTTTCAAATCTCTCTTTTGTTTTCGAATTTCTCCTCCCCCCACTCTATAAATGCACGTTTCTCACCCCTCCTTCCTCACACCATTCGAATTTCCTCTTCCTCTCTCTCTCTTCTCTTCTTTCTTTTCTTTTTGCTTGAGGACAAGCAAAACCTCTAAGTTTGGTGTGCTTTTCCGTGATCACTAAGCCAAGATTTATCAAGATCATGGCTCCCAAGGGAAAACAAACCAACTCAAGAGGAAAGAAAGAGACTAATCCAAAGAATCTTTGGAATCAAGAGAAGTTCTTAACCAAAGAACATGAAGACCATTATCACAAAATAATGGGTCTGAGGTCAGTGATCCCGGAAGTTAAATTTGATCTGAAAGAAGATGAATATCCGGAGATCCAAGAGCAAATTCGAAACAGAGGTTGGGAAGTTCTGACCAATCCTGAGACAAAGGTTGGAAGGAACATGGTTCAGGAATTCTACTCTAATCTGTGGCTGACAGATAAGCAGAGAATGACTGGAACTGCTTACCATACCTACAGAACCATGGTCAGAGGGAAAGTTATGTACTTTCATCTGGACAAAATAAGAGAAATCTTCAAACTACCTCAACTACAAGATGATCCCGACTCCTTCAATAGGAGGATGGTGATAGTAGATAAAGGGTTGGATCAAGTTCTAGAGGACATTTGCCTCCCTGGGACTAAGTGGATAACCAATTCAAAGGGTGTCCCAAACCAACTCAAGAGGGGAGACCTCAAGCCAATTGCAAGAGGTTGGCTAGACTTTATTGGGCGTTCCATATTGCCCACTAGCAACCGTTCTGAGGTCACCATCAAGAGAGCAGTGATGATTCATTGCATTATGCTTGGAAAAGAAGTGGAGGTTCATCATGTGATTGCTTGTGAGATCTACACAATTGCAAATAAGAATTCCACTGAAGCCAAATTGGCCTACCCAAGCTTGATTTCCTTGCTCTGTAAAGAGGCTGGGGTGAAGATGGGAGTAGATGAGTTCATACCCATTGAACACCCAATCACCAAGAAGTCAATGGAAGGACAAGTGCAAGACAACTCCATCAAGAGGAGGGCGCAGGAATTCCTCCCTGAATTCCCAAGAATTGACTACTGGTCCAGCCTAGAAGCATCTATTAACAAGCTGCAAGAGACTATGGAGCAACTGAAGGAAGAACAGCAGAATCAGAACTGCATGCTCTGCAAATTGCTGAAGGAGCAAGAGAGGCAGGGGCGTGAAATCCAAGAACTGAAACGCCAAAAGTTCTCCTCTCAAGCTGAGGGAGCATCTACTTCTCAAAATCAAGGTTGTTGAGTCCTAACTCTGTGAAAACCTCTATCATTAGGAGCCTCTGTTTTTCGTTTTTTTATTTTTTTTCCTTGAGTTTTGTTTTTATTTTTCGTTTTTTTAGTCTCATTCTATATCTATTTTTGAGTCTTGTTTTAATTCATAATTAATAAAATTAAAGTTTATGCCTTAAAGTTATGAATGTCCTATGAATCCATCACCTCTCTTAAATGAAAAATGCTTTAACCACAAAAGAACAAGAAGTACAGGATTTCGAAACTTATCTCTGAAACTAGTTGAATTAGCTTGATGTGGTGACAATACTTTTTGTTTTCTGAATGAATGCTTGAACAGTGCATATGTCTCTTGAATTTGTTGTTTTTAAGAATGTTAAATTTGTTGGCTCTTGAAAGAATGAGGAGAAAGAGAACTGTTATTGAGGATCTGAAAAATCATCAAATTGATTCTTGAAGCAAGAAAAAGCAATATTCAAAAAAAAAAAAATTTTCGAAAAAAAAAAGGAGAGAGAAAGAAAAAAAAGAAAAAGAAAAAGAAAAAAATAGAGTTGTGATCCAAGGCAACAAGAGTGTGCTTAAGAACCCTGGACACCTCTAATTGGGGACTTTAGCAAAACTGAGTCACAATCATAAACAGGTTCACCCAATTATGTGTCTGTGGCATGTATGTATCCGGTGGTAATACTGGAAGACAGAGTGCTTTGGGCCACAGCCAAGACTCATATACTAGCTATGTTCAAGAATCATTATACTTAACTAGGAGAATCAATAACATTATCTGAGTTCTGAGTTCTCATAGATGCCAATCATTCTGAACTTCAAAAGATAGAGTGAGATGCCAAAACTGTTCGGAGGCAAAAAGCTACTAGTCCCGCTCATCTAATTGGAGCTATGTTTCCTTGATATTTTGGAGTCTATAGTATGTTCTCTTCTTTTTATCCTCTTTTGATTTTCAGTTGCTTGGGGACAAGCAACAATTTAAGTTTGGTGTTGTGATGAGCGGATAATTTGTATACTTTTTGGCATTGTTTTTGGTATGTTTTTGATATGATCTAGTTAGTTTTTAGTATATTTTTATTAGTTTTTAGTTAAAATTCACTTTTCTGGACTTTACTATGAGTTTGTGTGTTTTTCTGTGATTTCAGGTATTTTCTGACTGAAATTGAAGGTTCTGAGCAAAAATCTGATCCAGAGACTGAAAAGGACTGCAGATGCTGTTGGATTCTGACCTCCCTGCACGCGAAGTGGATTTTCTGGAGCTACAGAAGCCCAATTGGCGCGCTCTCAACGGCATTGGAAAGTAGACATCCAGGGCTTTCCAGCAATATATAATAGTCCATACTTTGTCCAAGATTTGATGGCCCAAACCCGCGTTGCAATCCGGCCTCAGAAATTCCAGCGTTAAACGCCGGAACAGGAATAAAAGTTGGAGTTAAACGCCCAAACTGGCATGAGAACTGGCGTTTAACTCCAGAAAAGGTCTCTACACGAATTTCCTTCATTGCTCAGCCCAAGCACACACCAAGTGGGCCCGGAAGTGGATTTTTTTGTCATTTACTCATTTCTGTAAACCTTAGGATACTAGTTTACTACTTATAGGACCTTTTGACATTGTAATCAGTACCGAATGCGACCTTATGACATTGTACACGTTTTCCACAGTATGAGTCTCTAAACCCCATGGTTGGGGGTGAGGAGCTCTGCTGTGTCTTGATGGATTAATGCAATTACTACTGTTTCTTATTCAATCATGCTTGCTTCCATTCTAAGATGATACTTGTTCTTAATCCGGATGAATGTGATGATCCGTGACAATCATCATCATTCTCAACCATGAACGTGTGATTGACAACCACCTCCGTTCTACCTTAGATTAAGTAGTTATCTCTTGGGTTCTTTAATCGGAATCTTCGTGGTATAGGCAGGACCTGATGGCAGCATTCAAGAGAATCCGGAAGGTCTAAACCTTGTCTGTGGTATTCTGAGTAGGATTCAATGATTGAATGGTTGTGATGTGCTTCAAACCTGTAACCTACTGGGCGTTGGTGACAGACGCAAAAGAATCACTGGATTCTATTCCAGTAGGGGAGGGAACCATACCGGTGATTGGCCGCACTGTGACAGAGTGCCTGGGCATTAGCTTTCACTGCGAGGATGGGAGGTAGCTGCTGACAACAGTGAGACCCTACACGAGCTTGCCATGGAAGGAGACTTGCGTGACTGAAGAAGAAGACGGAAGGAAAGCAGAGATTCAGAAGATGGAGCATCTCCAAACCTCAACCTATTCTCCATTACTGCAAAACAAGTAACCATTTCATGTTCTTTTGCTTTTCACAATCAATCCTGATAATTTCTGATATCCTGACTAAGATTTACAAGATAACCATAGCTTGCTTCAAGCCGACAATCTCCGTGGGATCGACCCTTGCTCACGCAAGGTATTACTTGGACGACCCAGTGCACTTGCTGGTTAGTTGTGCGGGATTGCAAAAAGTGTTATTGCAATTTCGTGCACCACTCATGCCGTCAAAGAGTATAAAATTCAGATCTAAAAATGTCATGAGATACAAAATAAATCTCTAAAAGTTGTTTAAATACTAAACTAGTAACCTAGGTTTACAGAAAATGAGTAAACTAAGATGGATAATGCAGAAATCCACTTTTGGGACCCACTTGGTGTGTGCTAGGGCTGAGACTTAAGCTTCTCACGTGCTTGGGCTGTTTCTGGAGTTGAACGCCAGGTTGTAACCTGTTTCTAGCGTTGAACTCTAACTTGCAACCTGTTTCTGGCGCTGAACGTCAGACTGCAACATGGAACTGGCGTTGAACGCCAGTTTACATCATTTATCTTCGCACAAAGTATGGACTATTATATATTGCTGGAAAGCCCTGGATGTCTAATTTCCAACCCAATTGAGAGCGCCCCAATTGGACTCATGTAGCTCCAAAAAATCCATTCCGAGTGCAGGGAGGTCAGAATCCAACAACATCAGCAGTTCTTTTTCAGCCTAAATCAGATTTTTCCTCAGCTCCCTCAATTTCAGCTAGAAAATACCTGAAATTATAAAAAAACACACAAACTCATAGTAAAGTCCAGAAATATGAATTTTGCCTAAAAACTAAAAAAATTATACTAAAAACTAACTAAAACATACTAAAATCTACATGAAATTACCCCCAAAAAGCGTATAAAGTATCCGCTCATCATTGGTCCACCTGGTTCCAGAGAGGCATATGTCCTCTAGAATCTTGTCCAGGCCCTTATTTATTCTCATCATTATCCTATTAAAGGAGTCTGGGTCATCTTTCAGCTGAGGTAGCTTAAAGATCTCCCTGATTTTTCAGGGTGGATGTGAACAATCTTTTCTTTGACCAAGGTCCGATAGTCATAGAGTGCAGTTCTAGATATTCTCTGCCTGTCTGTTTGCCACAGATTAGCGTAGAATTCCTGAACCATGTTTCTTCCCACCTTTGTTTCAGGATTAGCTAGGACTTTCCAGTTCCTGTTTCGAATTTGCTCTTGGATCTCCGGATATTCATCTTCTTTCAGATCGAATTTAACTTCCGGGATCACTGATTTTAGACCCATTATTTTGTAGTAATGGTCTGAATGTTCTTTGGTTAAGAACTTCCCTTGATTCCAAAGTGGTTTTGGAATACTCTCTTTTTTGCCTCTTGGAGTGGGTTGTTTTTCTTTAGGAGCCATGATCTTAGTGGGTATGGTTTAGTGATCACGGATAAATACACCAAACTTAGAGGTTTGCTTGTCCTCAAGCAAAAGAAAGGAAATGAGAGGGATAGAAGGAGAGCTAGTATCGAATGGTGGATGAAAGGAGGGAGGCCAAATGTGGATTTAAAGGGAGGGGGGTGGGATTTCAAAAATTTTGAGAAAAGATAAGATAGAAGATATGATTTGTAAAAGATAAATATGATAAGAAAAAGATGTAATTGAAAATTAAAAAGATATAAAAGATATTTGAAAAAGATAAATTTGTTTTGAGAAAGATATTGTGAAGATTTGAAAAAGATATTTATTAGTTGAAAAGATTTTAAGAGGGAAAAGAGATAGATTTGTTTTGAAAAAGATTTGAAAAGAAGTTGAAGAGGAAAAAAAATTTTGTGTTTATGAATTAAGATACATTTGACATCTTTGAAAAGAGATTTTAGAAATTAGGATTAAAATTTTTAGAATTAAAGGATGAGAGTTTGTAACATGTTAATGTAAGGAATCATGAATTGAAATATGAAAATTGAAAAAAATGTGAAGTAAAAATGAAATTACCTCCTCCCCACAATCCTGGCGTTAAACTCTCAAACGCTGCATGTTTTGCGCGTTTAACGCCCGTTTACAGCTTCTCCTGGGTGTTCAACGCCCAGCTGTTGCTTCTAGCTGGCATTGAATGCCAGGAACTCCTTTGTCACTGGGCATTTTTTTGAACGCCCAGGACACTAGAAATCTGGCGTTAAACACCCAGAAGGTGCTTCTTTCTGGCGTTCAACGCCCAGAAGATGCTTCTTTCTGGCATTCAACGCCTAGAAGATGCTTCTTTTTGGTGTTTAACGCCCAGATGGCTATCCTTACTGGCGTTGAACGCCCAGTGAGTGCTTCTTTTGGGCGTTCAGCGCCCAAAAAAGCTCTTACTGGCTTTTTTTCGCACCAGTGAGCTTCTTTTGCTGTTTTATCCTCTGAATCCTTCTGTAACTCTGTGAGCTCAAGCAATTGCTATTTTACCCTGATGATAATTGACATAAACCTGTAAAAATCAATTAATTAACAAATAAGTTTTGTAAATGGCTGGGTTGCCTCCCAGCAAGCGCTTCTTTATTGTCTTTAGTTGGACTATTACTGAGCTTTTAATCAAGTCTCAGTTTTGAGCATTCTTGCTCAAAATTGCTTTCAAGATAATGTTTGACTCTCTGTCCATTAACAATAAACTTTTTGTTAGAATCATTATCCTGAAGCTCCACGTATCCATATGGTGACACACTTGTAATCACATACGGACCCTGCCACCGGGATTTCAATTTCCCAGGGAATAATCTGAGCCTAGAATTAAATAGCAGAACTTTCTGCCCTGGCTCAAAGACTCTGGATGATAGTTTCTTATCATGCCATCTTTTTGCTTTCTCTTTGTAAATTTTTGCATTTTCGAAAGCATTGAGTCTGAATTCCTCTAGCTCATTTAACTGGAGCAATCGTTTTTCTCCAGCTAACTTGGTATCAAGGTTTAGGATCTAGTTGCCCAATAGGCCTTATGTTCCAATTCCACTGGCAAGTGACAGGTTTTTCCATACACCAGCTGGTATCGAGAAGTTTCTATAGGTGTCTTAAATGCTGTTCTATATACCCATAGAGCATCATCCAAGCTTCTTGCCCAATCCCTTTTACAGTTAATCACAGTCCGTTCCATGATTCTTTTATGTTCTCTATTAGAGACTTTAACTTGCCCATTTGTCTGTGGATGATATGGAGTAGCTACCCTGTGGCTAACTCCATATCGAACCAAAGCAGAGTAAAGCTATTTATAACAGAAATGAGTGCCCTCATCATTGATTAGTACTCTAGGGATACCAAATCTGTTGAAGATGTGTTTTTGGAGGAATTTCAGCACTGTCTTAGTATCATTAGTTGGTGTTGCAATAGCTTCCACCCATTTGGATACATAATCCACTGCCACCAGAATATAAGTGTTTAAGTATGATGGTGGGAAAAGTCCCATGAAGTCAATACCCCATACATCAAACAACTCAATCTCCAAGATCCCCTGTTGAGGCATGGCATAACTGTGAGGCAGATTGCCAGATCTTTGGCAACTGTCACAATTAAGTACAAACACTCGGGAATCTTTGTAGAGAGTAGGCCACTAGAAGCCACATTGGAGGACTCTTGTGGCTGTTCGCTCACTTCCAAAATGTCCTCATACTGTGATCCATGGCAGTGCCAGAGGATCTTTTGTGCTTCTTCTTTAGGCACACATCTATGGATTACTCCGTCTGCACATCTCTTGAAGAGATATGGTTCATCCCAAAGATAGTACTTTGCATCCGTGATCAATTTTTTTGTTTGCTGCCTACTGTACTCTTTGGATATGAATCTCACTGCCTTATAGTTTGCAATGTCTGCAAACCATGGCACTTCCAAGATGGCAAATAGTTTCTCATCTGAAAAGTTTTCAGAGATCTCAGTAAGAGGGAGGGACGCCCCTTCTACTGGTTCTATTTGGGACAGGTGATCTGCTACTTGGTTCTCTGTCCCTTTTCTGTCTCTTATTTCTATATCAAGCTCTTGCAGAAGCAACACCCATCTGATGACTCTGGGCTTTGAATCCTGCTTTGTGAGTAAATATTTAAGAGCAGCATGGTCAGTGTACACAATCACTTTTGATCCTACTAAATAAGATCTAAACTTGTCAATGGCGTAAACCATTGCAAGTAACTCTTTTTCTGTGGTTGTGTAGTTTTTCTGTGCGTCATTTAAAACACGACTAGCATAGTAAATGACATGCAGAAGTTTGTCATGCCTTTGTCCCAACACTACACCAATTGCATGGTCACTGGCATCACACATCAGTTCAAATGGTAATGTCTAGTTTGGTGCAGAGTTGACTGGTGCTGTGACCAGCTTAGCTTTCAGAGTCTCAAATGCCTGTAGACACTCCTTATCAAAGATAAATGGCGTGTCAGCAGCTAGCAGATTACTCAGAGGTTTGGCAATTTTTGAAAAATCTTTTATAAACCTCCTATAGAATCCTGCATGCCCCAGAAAGCTTCTGATTGCCTTAACATTGGCAGGTGGTGGTAATTTTTCAATTACCTCCACCTTAGCTTGATCCACCTCTATTCCCTTGTTCCAAATTTCGTGCCCAAGGACAATTTCTTCAGTCACCATAAAGTGACATTTTTCCCAGTTTAAAACCAGGTTAGTCTCTTGGCACCTCTTTAGAACAAGTGTTAGATGGTCAAGACAGGAGATGAATGAGTCTCCAAATTATGAAAAGTCATCCATGAAGACTTCCAGAAAATTTTCCACCATATCAGAGAAAATAGAGAGCATGCACCATTGAAAGGTTGCAGGTGTATTGCACAGGTCAAATGGCATTCTTCTGTATGCAAATACTCCGGATGGACATGTGAACGCTATTTTCTGTTGATCCTGGGGATCTACTGCAATTTGATTATAACCTGAATATCCATCCAGGAAGTAGTAGTATTCATGACCTGCTAGTCTTTCTAGCATCTGGTCTATGAATGGTAAAGGAAAATGATCCTTTCTGGTAGCTGTATTGAACCTTCTGTAATCAATTCACATATGCCACCCTGTAACTGTTCTTGTAGGAACTAGTTCATTTTTTTCATTATGAACCATTGTCATGCCACCCTTCTTAGGGACGACTTGGACAAGGCTTACCCAGGGGCTATCAGAAATGGGAGGAATAATCCCAGCCTCTAGTAATTTAGTGACCTCCTTCTGCACCACCTCCTTCATGGTTGGATTCAGCCGCCTCTGTGGTTGAACCACTGGCTTAGCGTCACCCTCCAATAGGATCTTGTGCATGCATCTGGCTGGGCTAATGCCCTTAAGATCACTGATGGACCACCCAAGAGTTGTCTTGTGTGTCCTTAGCACTTGAATTAGTGCTTCCTCTTCCTGTGGCTCTAAGGTAGAGCTTATGATTACAAGAAAGGTATTACCTTCTCCCAAAAATGCATATTTCAGGGATGGTGGTAATGGTTTGAGCTCGAGTTTGGGAGGTTTCTCCTCTTCCTGAGGGATTTTCAGAGGTTCTATTATTCTCTCTGGATCCTCCGGATCAGGCTGAACATCCTTAAAGATATCCTCTAGCTCTGATTCGAGACTCTTAGCTATATTGATCTCTTTTACCAGAGAGTCAATAATATCAATACTCATGCAGTCATTTGGGGAGTCTGGATGCTGCATAGCTTTGATAACATTCAACGTAAACTCATCCTCATTGACTCTTAGGGTTACTTCCCCTTTTTGGACATCAATAAGGGTTCGGCCAGTTGCTAGGAACAGTCTTCCTAGAATGAAAGTTACACTCTTGTGCTCCTCCATTTCGAACACCACAAAGTCAGTGGGAAAGGCAAATGGCTGAACCTTGACAATCATGTCTTCAATCACGCCTGATGGGTTTTTAATGGAACCATCAGCAAGTTGGAGACATATCCGGGTTGGTTTGACTTCATCAGCCAATCCAAGCTTTTTGATAGTAGATGCAGGTATTAGGTTGATACTTGCCCCAAGATCACATAGAGCTTGCTTGGTACAAGTACCTTCTAATGTGCATGGTATCATAAAGCTTCTCAGGTAAGCTTTTCAGAATGCCTGTACTGCATTCTTCAGTGAGGTAAACCTTTTCAGTTTCCCTCCAATCCTTCTTATGACTTAAGATATCTTTCATGAACTTAGCATAAGAGGGTATTTGCTCAAGTGCCTCTACAAACGAAATCTTTATTTCAAGAGTCCTGAGGTAGTCTACAAAGCGGGCAAATTGCTTATCCTGTTCCACTTGGCGGAGATTCTGAGGATGAGGCATTTTGGCTTTGTATTCCTCAACCTTAGTTGCTGTAGGTTTGTTGCCTACAGATGTGGGTTGAGAAGCCTTTTTAGAGGGCTTGCTATCAGCACTTGTGTGTGTCAGATCTCCCACTGGCGTTTGAATGCCAAGGGTGGAAGCTGGAGTGGTGTTAGACGCCAACTCCTCACTTGTTTCTGGCATCTGAACGCCAGAACTGTGCTTCCTTTGGGCGTTCAACGCCAATTCCTTACTTGTTTCTGGCATTGAATGCCAGGACTGAGCATGGTTTGGGCGTTCAACGTCAGCTTTCCACCCATTTTCTGGCGTTTGAGTGCCAGAATTATTCCTCTCTGAGCTCTTACTGTCCTCAGATGGATTTTTGGTAGTTTGCTCATTTCTTGGCTTCCTGCTACCTTGAAGTGAGGTATTTAATGTTTTTCCACTTCTTAATTGAACTGCTTGGCACTCTTCTGTTATTTGTTTTGATAACTGCTGTTCTGTTTGCATCAACTGTACTACTATATTCATATTAGTCATTCTTGTTTCTTGTAGTATCTCCTTGAATTTGGCTAGCTGTTTTGTTAGAAAATCCAGTTGCTGATTGAATTCAGTAACTTGTTCTGTAGGACTGAGTTCAGCAGTTACTGTTTTAGCCTCTTCATTGATGGAAGGTTCACTGCTTAGGTACAGATGCTAATTTCTAGCAACTATATCAATAAGCTATTGAGCTTCTTCTATTGTCTTTCTCATGTGTATAGATCCACCAGCTGAGTGGTCTAGAGAAATCTGAGCTCCCTCTATAAGCCCATAATAGAAGATGTCTAACTGCACCCACTCTAAAAATATTTCGGAGGGGCATTTTCTTAGCATCTCTCTGTATCTCTCCCAAGCATCATAAAGGGTTTCATTATCTTTTTGTTTAAAGCCTTGGATGCTCAGCCTTAGCTGTGTCATCCGTTTTGGAGGGAAGTATTGATTCAGGAATTTTTCCGACAGCTATTTCTATGTCTTTATGCTAGCTTTAGGTTGGTTATTTAACCACCTTTTAGCTTGGTCTTTTACAGCAAATGGAAATAGTAATAATCTGTAGACATCCTGATCTACTTCTTTATCATGTACTGTGTCAACAATTTGTAAAAATTGTGCCAGAAACTCTGTAGGTTCTTCCTGTGGAAGACCGGAATACTGGCAACTTTGCTGCACCATGATAATCAGCTGAGGATTCAACTCAAAACTACTAACTCCAATGGAGGGTATACATATACTACTCCCATATGAAGTAGTAGTGGGGTTATCATATGACCCCAGAGTCCTTCTGGACTGTTCATTTCCGCTTAAGTCCATGATGGAGAAAGGGGAGATAATGTGAATTTATTTTATTTATTTTATTATATATAAAAATTTTAAAATAATAATAACAAAATAAAATAAAATAAAGACGGCAAGAAAAATAAATAAATAAATAAAAATAAAATAAAATAAAATAAAATAAAATAAATTTAAAAATATTTTTTGAAGATTTGCAAAAAAGTGAGGAAAGAGAAAGTGGTTAGGATATTTTCGGAAAAGATATAAATATTTTTTTTAAATCTTAAAAGGATAAGATTTTGAAAATTTTTGAAATTGAAATCTGAATTTTTATAGAAAATTTCGAAAATATGGCTTAAAAATAGTTAGAAAAGATATTTTTTTGAATTTTGAATTTTTATGATGAAAGAGAATAACACACAAAAGACACAAGACTTAAAATTTTTAGATCTAATGCTTCTTGTTTTCGAAAATTTTGGAGGGAAAGCACCAAGGAACACCAAACTTAAAAATTTTAGGATCAAAACATAAGGAAGACTCAAGAACACCTTGAAGAATCACAAGAACAACAAGAATAAAAGAAAGAACACCAAACTTAAAATTTTTAGAAAACCACAATAAAATTTTTGAAAATTAAAGAAAGATTAACAAGAAAACACCAAACTTAAAGTTTGGCACAAGATTCAATCAAAGAAAAATTATTTTTGTAAAAGATTTTAAAAAGAAGGTACCCAATTATCAAGAACATAGACCAACGCTCTAGCCAATTGAGCTATAAATGTAACGTGTTTTAAAAAAGGTATTTTTAATAACTAAAAATAATTTTTTGAAAACTAATGTTTTGAAAAAGCACAAGAAAAATAAGAAAAGACACAGAACAAGAAAAACTAAAGATCAAACAAGAACAACTTGAAGATCAAGGAAGAATAAAGAACACAAATTCAAAATTTAAAGGAAAATATAAAATATGCAATTGACACCAAACTTAAAATATAAAACTAAAATCACATAAAAAATTAAAAATTAATAAAGAAAAATAATATTTTTGAAAAATTTTTGAAAAGAAAATAAAGGACCTAGATTTAATGACTCTATTGCAACAAAAATAAATTATTCCTAATCTAAGCAACAAAATAAACATTTAGTTGTTCAAACTCGAATAATCCCCAGCAACAGCGCCAAAAACTTGGTGCATGAAATTGTGTATGCCAATATTAATGGACTATTTGTCACAGCTTCGCACAACTAAACAGCAAGTGCACTGGGTCGTCCAAGTAATACCTTACGTGAGTAAGGGTCGAATCCCACGGAAATTGTTAGCTTGAAGCAAGCTATGGTTATCTTATTATTCTTAGTCAGGATATAATATCAATAATAATTTTTAGTTTCAATTGTAAAAAGTAAAAGAGCATGAAATAAATACTTATTATGCAGTAATGGAGAATATGTTGGCGTTTTGGAGATGCTTTGTCCTCTGAATTTCAGCTTTTCTCTTGTCCTACTTTTCACACACGCAAGGCTCCTTCTATGGCAAGCTGTATGTAGGGTGTCACCGTTGTCAATGGCTACTTCCCATCCTCTCAGTGAAAATGGTCCAAATGCTCTGTCACAGCACGGCTAATCATCTGTTGGTTCTCGATCATGTTGGAATAGAATCGATTGATTCTTTTGCATTTGTCATCACGCCCAACAATCGTGAGTTTGAAGCTCGTCACAGCCATTCAATCCTTGAATCCTACTCGGAATACCATAGACAAGGTTTAGACTTTCCAGATCCTCAAGAGTGGCCGCCAAAATATTCTAGCTTATACCACGAAGATTCTGATTAAGGAATCTAAGAGATACTCATTCAATCTAATGTAGAACGGAAGTGGTTGTCAGACACACGTTCATGGATTGAGGATGGTGATGAGTGTCACGGATCATCACCTTCTTCATATTAAAGATCGAATGAACATCTTAGATAGGAACAAGCGTGTTTGAATAGAAAACAGAAATAATTGCATTAATTCATCGAGACGCTGCAGAGCTCCTCACCCCCAACAATGGTGTTTAGAGACTCATGCCATCAAAGAGTATAAAATTCAGATCTAAAAATGTCATGAGATACAAAATAAATCTCTAAAAGTTGTTTAAATACTAAACTAGTAACCTAGGTTTACAGAAAATGAGAAAACTAAGATGGATATTGCAGAAATCCACTTCTGGGGCCCACTTGGTGTGTGCTGGGGCTGAAACTTGAACTTCTCACGTGCCTGGGCTGTTTCTGGAGTTGAACGCCAGGTTGTAACCTGTTTCTGGCGTTGAACTCCAACTTGCAACCTGTTTCTGGCGCTGAACGCCAGACTGCAACATGGAACTGGCGTTGAACGCCAGTTTACATCATCTATCTTCGTGCAAAGTATGGATTATTATATATTTCTGAAAAGCCCTGAATGTCTACTTTCCAACCCAATTGAGAGTGCACGAATTGGACTCTTGTAGCTCCAAAAACTCCATTCCGAGTGCAGGGAGGTCAGAATCCAACAACATCAGCAGTTCTTTTTCAACCTAAATCAGATTTTTGCTCAGCTCCCTCAATTTCAGCCAGAAAATACCTGAAATTATAGAAAAACACACAAACTCATAGTAAAGTCCAGAAATATGAATTTTGCCTAAAAACTAATAAAATTATACTAAAAACTAACTAAAATATACTAAAATCTACATGAAATTACCCCCAAAAAGCGTATAAAATATCCGCTCATCACTTTTGCATTTACTCGTCTTACTATCTTGTTTTCTATCTTTCTGGATCATCCACCATAAGCAGAAAGGAAAGCAGAAGAAAGAACAAGCAGCAGCCGAATGATCCACCAACTGAAGGTTCCGATCCATGTAGTCACCGTATCTCTTTGCTCATCTTTGAATGCACCGAGGCTGGTGCAAACGTTTAAATGTGGGGAGGTCATCCAACCAATCTGTTAATCTTGGGTGAAAAATTCTAATCTCAAACACTTCGCACTTCATTTTTTTTCTTATTACTAGGTGCTCTAGAATTCTTAGTTGTATTTTTCTTGGTTTGCATATATTTTAGAGCTCTATTTTAATTTTTCTTAGTTTATTGAATTTTTTATTTACATATTTTCATTGAAACCTGCTTGAAATATATTGTGGAACATGGTTTTTGAGCTAAGAACACACAACCTTGTGAGTTTTGAACCTAATTGTGTGGTTACATCATATTAACCTTTAGTCTCATTTTTGTGTGTGTTATTCTCTTTCTATGATTGTAATATTTGATTTGTTTGATTCTTTATGTCCATTATTTTGTGTATGAATGCATTTATATGATTGAGGCCTTTATTTTATTTGAGCTCATTACCCAAATGGCCTTACCCTTTTATCTACCATTGTTAGACAATTTTGAGCCTATTTTAATCCCCTACTTTTCTTTATTTTAGCACATCACTACCCCTAAGTAAAAAATAATAAATGTCTTTAATTTGAGTCTTTGATTAGCTTAGGATAGTGAGAATGTATGTCAATTAAGTGTGGAGAAGTTTGAAAATATTGGTTGAGATAAAAGTGTATTTTTGTTGAAGATCTTGGGAATTGGTGCATACTCATGCATTAAAGTTTAAACCATATGCATTGATACTCTTGTATATATTTTATTTTGAAAAGAAAAAAAGAAGAAAAAGAGAAAAATAAAAAGAAGAAAAAGAAAAACAAAAAGAGAAAAAGAAAGCAATAAAAATGGGACAAATGTTAACCCTAAAATAAAGTAATAAGAATAATGTATATGGGATGTGAATTGAAAAGAATGCATGAGTGTGTGAAAAAGTGAATAATGGGTAGATGAATTTTGCATTAGAATGAAATAAGTTATCATAGGTTAGGTGGGAAGTTTAAGTTAATCAAAGATTCAAATTCTTGTCCACTTGACCAAATGCAATCTTACCTTGACCCTAGTCCCATTACAACCTTTGAAAAGTCCTCATAATATTTGTATGCATGCATTGAATAATTTTTTATTGTTAGATGAAAAAATAAATCTTGGAAAGTAAGATTAGAAGAGAATTGAGTGAATTAACCTTATACACTTGAGCGACTAGAGCGTATACACATTCGATAAGGGGTTTAATTGCTCAATTCTATGTTTTCACCTATGATCATCTTTAAACTTGCAAGTTTGAAAATGCTTTTCTAAGACTCAATTCAATTGCGGATTTAACTTGGTTGTGATTGCTTTAGACCCTATGTTTATATATGTATTCTTGGAAATTGATTTATTTTGACAAAGTAGTTACATGCATTTAGATAGATTGCATTTAGGTAGTTGGCATTTAATAAATGTTGATATCCCTTTCTTGTTCCTTCCTTGTTGTATAGCATAAGGACAAGCTATTGTTTAAGTGTGGGAGGTTGATAAACTCTAATTTTAGGGTTTATTTTTGTTGACTTTGGTGAATTTTATCAACTTATCTCACATTTATTCAATGAAATAGCATGGTTTTGTGAATTTCTTCTAAATTGTGCATAAGAGTAAAAACATGCTTTTTAGGCTCCTAAAATTCTAGATTTAATTTACTTTAATTCCATTCGATGTCTTGATATATTTGTTAAGTGATTTCAGGCAAAGATTGGATTGAACGAATGAAAACAAAGTATGTAAAAGTGGAGAATTCATGAAGAAATGAAATTTTGGAAAGCTGTCAATCCTGACCTCTTCGTACTAAATGGATCATAACTTGAGCTACAGAGCTCCAAATGAGGTGATTTCAGTGGCATTAGAAAGCTAATATTTGGGGCTTCAAAATGACATGCAATTGTTTATAGTGGACATGGAGTTAAGTCACGTGTACGCATGCCTTATTTGTACACAGGCCTCATGCATACGCATGACATGCAGCACGAGACTCACTTAATGCAAAAATGTGATCCACAATTTCTATCCATTTTGGGCTTAATCTAACTCATTTATAGTGCTATTGAACCAAGGATTAAAGGGGGATGAACCAAGTAGTGTTAGTTTTAGGTTTTATTGCGTTTTAAGTCAATTCTAGAGAGAGAAGCTCTCTTTTTTCTCTAGAATTTAGGATTCTTAGTTTAATTTCTTCTTAATTTATTGAATCTTGTTTTAATCTAGTTTCCTTTACTTTTTCTTGTTTTAGTATCCTAGTTTATTTAGTTTCTCTTGTTGATTCCTTTATTTTGTCTATTTTAGTTTATGAACAATTGTTAGATTTCAACTCCTTTTAATGCAATTTGAGGTATTTCATGTATAATGTTGTTTATTTGATTGGTTATTGTTGCCTTCTTGTTTTGGTAGTTGTAGCCTTTATTAATTCTTGGAATTTGCCATATTTACTTTTATGCATTCTAGGTGTTTGTTTAAATGCTCCTTTTAGTTTTAGAGTAGATTTTTGCATTCTTGGCTTGGGTTGGTAACTTGGGTGACCTTGAGTTATTAATGTCCATGTTGATTGATATTTTGGAGATTTTAATTAGTCTTGTTTCCATTGAGGCTAGTCTTTCACTAAGTTAATTAGTGAGTTGGCTAGGACTTATGGATTAGGATTAATTAAGTCCATTTGACTTTCTTCCAATGTTGGGGATGACAAAGTGGGATTACTCTTGTAATTATCATGTTGTGGTTGGTGACAAGGAAAGTGATCCTTGACCATCAACCCTTACCCAGACCTTTTTACCATTTGAGTTTTCTTTCCTTTGTTAGTCAATTGCCATTTACTTTCTTACTATTTGATTTCGTGTCAATGGCTATCTCACCCCCGATTTTCTCATAGCCAATAATTGAGCACTCGATTACAATTCCTAGGGAGAACGACCCGAGATTGATACTCCCGGTTATTTTGGTTTGTAATATGACAATCTTTTAAACTTTGATTGAAGGTTACTCATTGGTTTAGACTATGCTTGCAACGAGATTCTTTTATTGAGAAATTCTAGACCGACAATAATCCTCCGTCAGTACACATGGGGCATGCGTATGCACGAATGGCCTATTTTAGTGAAAATATAATTTTTAACTGTTTTGCCTATTCGATTCTACTTTTTCACTTCCGTAATCCCTAATTGAGATCTGATAACTATTTTCTATGATTTGGAACAAATCTTATGCATCTAAACTATTTTCTTAACATTTCAAAGTTTCATAAATCTTATAATGTAACACCCTATTACCCTAAGCCTTACCTCTAGCCGTAAAGCAAAGGATAAAAAAGTTCCATGACAGTTTTAAAGCTCATACCATACTATATATATATAGAAAGAAATAGTAATACTAGAAGCCTGATGAAGGAGTAAAAGCTCAAAGTCACATAAAGCGGAATTACAAAACACCAGAGTGTTTAATTTAAAACGACATATGTATCCTATCTCTCAAGTTTAGCCTCTAAGGCAATAAAGTATAAATTAGAAAAGTGAGAGTACTATAACAAAATATCCAAAAGTAAAAAAGATGATAAAAGATCCTCCGCTCCGTCACCATCTCGCAACTCATCAAGGTGGGTTACGACCTGCAGCTGAAAAATAACAACGATATATAGTATGAGAACCGGAGGTTCTCAGTATGGTAACAGTACCCAATTTGTAAGATATAAGGTTCTAGGACGCCAAAGGCAATCCTAGAACTTTACATCGATACAGAATATTCAAGCTTAAAACAAATAATTAACTTAAATTGTAAATAGGATAATCTAAACTTAGAGGATTTCTAACTAATACCAAATCACACTGCTGTATCCAACAGCCTTTGCTAACCTACCTTCCATGCGATCCCATCGCCACCGCCTACCTAACCTCCTCAGCACCAGTCAATCACAGATAATGCAAGCAAGTAAAACACAAGTAGTATACATAGATAGTAGGTAAATCAACTAGCATTTAGGCATGTTATTCAAATAGGCATAACTCAATTAATCAAAGAAACAAACCATGTAGAAGATGCATATGATGAACGTCTATCGTATTTGGCTCGTGATATCACTTGTCGGTTCAAAATGCCAACCCGACACATCCACGGGATGTTGCCTTTCTACCACGACCAAGGTTATAGTGCCATGTTCACTCTTTCTAGTGCCCAATACTTTATCTTGCACCCCATGAGTCATAATGCCTAGCACACTCTTTCGGGTATAGTATTTAAGTTCACTTTGGAGGCAGAAAGGTTATGTGAGCGGGAGACTGCCTCAGTCCTTACATCTCAACGTAGGCGGGAGACTGCCTCAGCCCCTATGCCGGCACCGCTACCTCGACAAATGGGAGACTGTCACAGCCCTTGCCCGAGGTGCATAGCGACTTACCAAAATAATGCATGTCGCAAATACATAATCAATCTGAGAGTCACTACTTATAGCACAAGTTCATTTATACTCATCTCATTAACCTTAATAATTCGTTTTCAAGTTTCAATCTCGCCATTCATCCTCAATCTCACAAGTTCATTATCAACCTAACTCCCCATCATCTCACAAGATAATTCCACCAACTGACATACCAAGCCTAAGTCACCGTCTTCTAAACCCATATATAGATTTGCTAATCTCAAATCATAAACCCATCTATACTAGTCTTAGGGCCTAATTTCTAACCACAAGTCTTAATGAGAAGTTAAAGAACTTTGGAAAGCTAGAGAACCCTTAAAAGTGAAGAAAAATATATTTTCAGCAAAATAGAGATCTCGCGTATGTGAACCTCTATCTTGCATACGCATGCCTTGAAATTCTGGGTGTCCGCGTACGCGGCACCTTACTAGCGTACCCGAGTGTTCCAACCAGAATGGAATGCTCACATTGCGTGTAAAAATTTGCGTATGCAAGGGTAAAATTTGGAATTCTGCATACCCATGCAGTGCTCATGTACATGAGACTCCCAGGAAGTCAAGAATGCCCACGTCGCATGCACTGTGTCGCATACGTGACCCTTAGCAAACTTAGAAAAATTTAAAGCTGCAGAATTTTCAGATTTTTACACCGAACTTCAAACATTCATAACTTCCTTTACAAAAATCTATTTTCCTCAAACTTTATACCATTTTAAAGCTCTTAAAATAATCTTTAATTTAAAACAAAGATCACTCAATTTCAAAGTTTGAGGCTCAAGTTATGATCCGCCAAAGTTCACTAAAAACATGTTTTTATCAAAAGTGACAATTCTCTAGTTATTCCAAAACTTCTAAAACCAAACTAAACAAAACACACTCAATACAACTCAAATATTCATAGTAAATACTTCCCAACCATTTCTCAAGCATCTATCTATCAAACCATCAATTTCTCCTAATTTTCCTAATATTTTCTTAATATAACCATCTTAAACTTAATCAACAATTCCAACATCAAACAATTCACATATACACCATTGTAAGCCATCACAAACATTCTTTATCAACTTATCCACATAAATTCTCTAATTTCTCATCATCCATCAACAACAACATCATCAATTATTAATACATCAACAATTACCCATTATTAACATTATAATTCATCCAATCATAACAATCAGCATAATCATCAATATTCATACTCTATCATATACAACTCCTTCAACCTTCATTAAAATCATCATCAACCATAACATTTACATACAATTAATCATACAACCACATCATTCAATCCTATCTTAAAGGCCACTAGCCTAAGTGTCACAAAATATTACATATTACATAAAGAAAATCGAAACTATACCTTGGCCGATTCTCAATATGCAAAAATTCACCAAGTTGAGTCCTCAAACAAGCTCAGCAATGCCTAGCCACCAAAGATCAACTCCAAATGCACCAATTCCTCAATTTAATTCCAACCAATAAGAGTTTCCATGCTAAACCATATAAATTACCAAAATCAAAACCTAGGGTTCAAAAATATAACAAATCACAAAAATATAGAGCGTTCTAACCTTACCCATTGTGAATTGGGACAAAACTCAATAATAACCCACTACTAGATCACACCTAAACAACCAAAATCACGAAATCTACTCAAAAACCAAATGTAAAATTGCAGATTTCATTAGGGAAGGAATTGGAGCATGAGTTTTGAGTTCTTACCAACTTTGTTTAGCTAAAATTGAAAATCTTATCGAGGGCTTCGCGTAGCTACAAACGGCTCGTCAATCGGAACTCCGTAGCTCAAGATATGATTAAATAAAGATGGAGTTGAATAGTAACCAAACCTTCTTCTCCTCTGTTCTCAACTCAGTGCCTCCTTCTTTAGTTTAGGTAAAAATGAGCTGAATTGCTCATTAAAGTAGTTTATATATGTTAGGCTTAGGTCCAACTTGGGCCCGGTCTAACCCGTTAGCATTTTTTGTCTATTTGACCCACTTTGGGTCAAAACCTTTAAGATTAGTGCCCGGTTTTTAAATTTAAATATTTTCCTAAGTTTTTTTTACATTTTTTATTGCTCTCAAACAGTACTGGACAGACTTAAGCCGGTACGCATTTTTATACAATTTTTCACAAAAATTATATTTTCTCACTCAGAAAAATCTACTGAGTCCAGATATCATATTTAAAATTTTAAATTAATATTTCTAAATTTTGAACCTATTTCGGGTAATTTGATTATTATTTTATTTTAATTAAACGCTTAATTAAATTTAGGTTCTTACATATAATGGGTATATAGGATAATGAGAATGAGATTATATGATTGAATGATGAGATTGAGTTGATTCGAGAGGATAATGAGGATGAGATTATATGATTGAATTATGAGATTAAGATCATTCGAGAGGATAATGAGAATGAGATGACATGATTGAATGATGAGATTAAGTTGATTTGAGACGATAATGAAAATCAGATTATATGATTGAATGATGAGATTGAGAT
This sequence comes from Arachis hypogaea, assembly GCF_003086295.3. Lineage (NCBI taxonomy): Eukaryota > Viridiplantae > Streptophyta > Magnoliopsida > Fabales > Fabaceae > Arachis > Arachis hypogaea. The sequence continues at coordinate 68,335,667 of NC_092045.1, read as the reverse complement.
GATTCGAAAGGATATTGAGAATGAGATGATATGGTTGAATAATGAGATTGGGTTCACTCAAGAGGATAATTAAAATGCGTTTGATTGATCATTGAGCTTCTGGGGTTGATGCAAGGATTGTGGTTTTGCCTAGCTTGTTCCCGGTCGGTATTTGACCTTCTAGGGTAGATGCAGGGATTGTAGTTTTGTCCCGCTTGCTTGTAGTTGGTATTTGAGATTCTGGGGTAGATTCAAGGATTGTGGTTTTGTTCCACTTGCTCCCAATGAAAATTTGAGCATTTGCGGTAATATACAAAGATGGTGATTTTGTCATGCTTGCTTTCAATCGTAATTGAAATTTTGTTGACCTTCCGTTGCAAGATGTGGCCGTGCACTTATATCTTCACGAATGTTTTCCCATGGATATTGATAAATGAATATGAGTTTGAGCTTGTGAATGCACGCGCCAAGGGACTGTCCAGGGTTAGCTACCGCACATATCGAGTTTGACTGTATAATCGACAGATGAGCTCATTGGCCATAGAGCAGGTATACATTATTTGCATTTGTATGTATTATTTAGATGTGCATCTTATATCTACCTTACCTTTTTGAATAATTGTATCCATATACTAATTGAACTAGCTGCTTTACCTGTTCTCCCTATTTGTGTATCTTTGTATTGTCTTGTATGTGTTTGCACCACTGAGATATCCCTTATGCTGATGGTGGTGACGCTGAGGGTTATTCTTGACAAGAGGTGATGATTGAGGATTGTGGAAAAGACTAAGAATGAATTAATAATATTAAAACTAAAACTTAATAATGAATTATTAAATGAGTTGGGATTATGTGATATTGAGAGAGATGATAATTTGTATAAGGGAAAAATTGAAATTTAAAGATCACTAATTGCTTTTGAATTCTTCATGCTTAACTTTTGTGAATACCAAGTGAATGACATTGCCTTTAGAGTTTGTAAATCTTTCTGAATTGCATGATTTGGCCACCATGTGATTTGAATCCTATTCTTTGATTAGGCAATCTCTTGTTGGATGTTGTGCATTTACCTTAATGCATTATACTTCTTGATCATATGCATCCATATGTTTTTAGCTTGAATGCTTGAATGCTTTCATGCTTCTTAGAGTTTAGAGCGTCTCAAGCACACTAGAATGAGTGAAGTGCATGCTCCCTTTTATATAATTTGTGACACAGCTTTATATGCTAGTGTGTGTTCTAGATCGCATGCATCTTAGAACTCACACACCTATTTCTCACTAATGTCACACTAATTCACTCACTCAATTCTAGTGAATTACCTCATTCCAACAAGTTAGGCTTCCTTGCTTTCGTATTTACTTGTCTTACTGTCATGCCTTCTACCTTCAGGATGAGTCACTATAAGTAAAAATGGAAGCGGAAAAAAGAACACGTAGCAACCGGTTGACCTACCAGCTGAAGGTAGCAACTCGGAGAGTCGCCGTATCCCCTTGTTCATCTTTGGATGCACTGAGGACGGTGTAAACTTATAAGTGTGGGGAGGTCGTCCAACCGTTCGGCGATTTTGGGTGACAAGTTTCTAATCTCAACACTTTTGCATTTCATCTCTAGGTCTTTTAGGATTTTTGTTACATTTTCTTATTTTTCATATATATGTAAAATAAGCTTAGTCAAAATAATGAAAATTTTCAAGGATTTATTCGATAGGGCAACCCCAATTGATTTGAGTAAAAACTTTTCACAGAACTTGCTTGAATTATATATATATATATATATATATATATATTGTGGATCATATTTTTAAAGTTAAGAACACACAACCTTGGGAGTTTTGAGCCTAATGGTGTGGTTACATCTTATAACCACTTATATTTCCTTCTTGTGTGCATTATTCTCTTTCTATAATTGTAATCCTTGATTTGTTTAATTCTTTATGTCCATTATTCCTTGTATTCATGCATTTATATGATTGAGGCCATCAATTCATTTAGCTCACTTACCCATATAGCCTACCTTTTATCAACCTTTGTTAACTAATTTTGAGCCTACGATTAACCCACTTTGTTCTTTAATTTAGCACATTACATGCCTTAAAGCAAAAAATAATAAATGTCCTTTATTTGGATCTTTGATTAGCTTAGTCTAGAGTGTGTGTATCATTCAAGTGTGGGAAAACTTGGGACATTGGTTGGGAAAAGGAGTGTTTTTGTTTTCGTTGTAAATATTTGGGAATTGGGTACACACTCATGTATTAATCAAATGTTAGACCTTATGCATTGATGTTCTTGTATATTGCTTGAAAGAAAGAAAGAAAAATGAGAAAAACAAAAAGAAAAAGTGAAAAAGAAAAGAAAAAGAAAAAACAAAAAAATAGAAAAAGAAAAGCAATAAAAAGGGGACAAAATGCCCCAAAGTAAAGCTCAATAAAGATCAATGCATATGTGTTGTGAAGAGAAAAGGATGTATGAGTATGTGAAAAAAGTAAAGAATGGGTAGTTAGGTTAGCACTTAATTGTATAGGTTGTCATAGGTTAGGTGGGAAGTCTAAGCTTATCAAAGATTCAAATTTCAAGTCCACTTAACCAAATATACATCCTACCTTGACCTTAGCCCCATTACAACCTATGAAAAGATCTCATGATGAATGTATGCATGCATGAAATAATTGTTGACTGTTAGAAGAAGAACAAATCTTGGAAAGCATGATTAGGGGAGAATTGAGTGAATCAACCTTAAACACTTGAGCAAATAGAGTGTAAACACATCCGGTGAGGGTTCGATTGCTCAATTACATGTCTCTACCTAGAATCATCACTTTTCTTGCAAGTTTGTAAAAATATTTAATAACTCAATTCAATTGTGCATTTGATTTGATTGCTATCGCTTTAGCCCTTAAGCTTATATATGTTCTCTTGGGAATTGATCTGTTTTGACCAAGTAATTGCATCCATATAGAAATTTGCATATAGATAGGTTGCATTTAGATAGTTAGTTTACATTGAATAAACTCTGCAAATTTGCTAGGCACGATTTCACTTAAAAATCATGTGCCAGCAGCGACGGGTATGTGTACAGCACGTGTACGCGTCCATGGGATTTTTACAATCCGCGCATATGCGTCTAGTGCGCATGCGCGTCCATGGACGTATCCCAAATCTTTGGCTTTTCCTGATTTCTCCACTTTGCATGATTTCTCTTCACTCATTTGATCCATTCCTAGCCCTTTTCAATATGAAATCACTAGCAAACACATCAAGGCATCTAGTGGAATCAAAGGAAGATTAAAATTATCAAATCAAGGGTCTAAAAGCATGTTTTCACATTTAAGCACAAATTAGGAGATAATCATGAAACTATGCTATTTTATTGAATAAATGTGAGAAAATGTTAACAAAATGCTCTAAATTCAACATAAGATAAACCCTAAAAAGGGGTTTATCAACCTCCCTACCCTTAAACATTAGCATGTCCTCATGCTAAATTAAGAAGGAAACAAGGGGTATGACATTTATTCAATGCAACTAAACTATATGAGAACTATCTAAATGCAACTATCTATATGAATATAAATGCTTGGTCAAAACAAATCAACTTCCAAGAGAATATATGCAAGTACAAGGGCTAGAGCAATGGGAATCAAATCTAACCCACAATTGTATTGGACTATCAAAGGGATTTACAAACTTGCATGAATATAGATGATTATAGTAAAGACATGTAACTGAGCAATCGAACCCTCACCGGATGTGTATCCGCTCTAGTCACTCAAGTGTTTAGGGGTTGATTCACTCAATTCTTCCCTAATCATGCTCTCCAAAATTTGTTCTTCATCTAACAATTGACAATTACTCATTGCATGCATACAAATATCATGAGGTCTTTCTCAAAGGTTGTAATGGGACTAAGGTCAAGGTAGGATCATATATGGTTAAGTGGACTAAAATTTGAATCTTTGATTAACCTAGACTTTCTCACCTAACTTATACAAATTGAAAACTAACCTAACTACCCATTCTTCACTTTTTCACATACGCATGCATCTTCTTTCCATTTCACAACACTTATGCATTGACTCTCATTGAGCTTTATTTTGGGGCATTTTTGTCCCCTTTGTTATTGTTTTTTTTCTTCTTTTTCTTTCTTTCTTCCGTTTTTTTCCATATATTTTTTTCTTTTCTTTTTCTTTTATTTTTTTCTCATTTTTTTATTTCTTTCAAGCTTTGTACCAGAATGTCAATGCATAAAGTCTAAACATTTAATCCATACTTAAGCATGCACCCAATTCCCAAATATAGAAATGCAAAACACCCTTTTATGCCAACCAATGTCCTGAATCTCCCAAACTTGAATAATAAACACTCTCACTAGCCTAAGCTAATCAAAGATCCAAACAAGGAACTTTCATTGTTTTTCGCTTTAGGCTTGTAATGTGCTAAATAAAGAACAATTGGGTTAAGCATAGGCTCAAAGTTGGTTAACAATGGTAGGTAAAAGGTAGGCTATTTGGTTAAGTGAGCTAATGAAATAATGGCCTCAATCATATAAATGCATGAATACAAGGAATAATTGGACATATAGAATTAAGCAAATCAAGAATCACAGTCATAGGAAGAGAACAATTGCACACAAGAAGGAAAATAAGTCGTTATAAGATGTAACCACACCATTAGGCTCAAAACTCACAAGCTTGTGTTCTTAATGGTGCACGAAATTACAATCACACTTTTGCAACTCTGCACAACTAACCAGCAAGTGCACTGGGTCATCCAAGTAATAAAACCTTACGTGAGTAAGGGTCGATCCCACGGAGATTGCCAGCTTGAAGCAAGCTATGGTCATCTTGTAAATCTTAGTCAGGCGGATTCAATTAGTTATGAGGTTTTGATAATTAAAGGATAAATAAAACATAAAATAAAATAAAGATACTTATGTAATTCATTGGTGGAAATTTCAGATAAGTGTTTGGAGATGCTTTGTTGCTTCTGAACCTCTGCTTTCTTATTGTCTTCATCCAATCATGCATGCTCCCTTCCATGGCAAGCTGTATATTGGTGGATCACCATTGTCAATGGATACCATCCGTCCTCTAAGTGAAAATGGTCAAGGCTACAGTTTCTGTACGGCTAATCAACTGTCAGATCTCTTGTCTCAGATGAAAAATACCAGGCACAGCTACCGCACGGCTAATCAACTGTTGGTTCTTACTTGTGTCGGAATAGGATCTCTCTATCCTTTTGCACACTGACACTACGCCCAACATTCACGAGTTTGAAGCTCGTAACAGTCATCTCATCCCAGATCCTACTTGGAATACCACAGACAAGGTTTAGACTTTCCGGATCTTAGGCTGCCAATTGGTTCTAGCCTATACCACGAAGGTTCTAATCTCACAGATCCGAATGCTCTATTGTCAGGAGAGATAAGTTAGATCCGTGGATCAGATCCCCAAGAGACTATACTCCAGCTGTCGTCCAATGACTACGTTGAGCATTATGTAGACTGCTTATGGTTGTCAGGCACGCCGATATTGGCTAAGCACGTAACGAAGATAGTAGGTGATTGTCACGGGTCATCCCTTCATTCTGACTTAACTGAATTAAGTACGAGAGTATATCTTGGAGAAGAAGATGGCGTGAATTGAAAGAAAAACCATAGTACTTGCATTAATTCATGAAGAACAGCAGAGCTCCGCACCTTAATCTATGAGGTGTAGAAACTTGACCATTGGAAAATACATAAGAGAAAGGTCTAGGCATGGCCGAATTGCCAGCCTCCCAAATCTGAAAAATGGCATAAGATCCTTTAAATACAATAGTAACAAGTGCTATTTATACTAAACTAGTTACTAGGGATTACAGAAAATAAATAACTAAGTGCAAATAGTGTAGAAATCCATTTTCGGGGCCCACTTGGTGTGTGTTTGGGCTAAGCAATGAGCGTTACACGTGCATAGGCCTTTTCTGGAGTTAAACGCCAGCTTGGATACCAGTTTGGGCATTTGACTCCAGTTTTGGTGCCAGTTTGGACGTTTTACGCCAAAAAGGGGTCTCTCGTGGGCGTTTGGACGCCAATTTGGGCCATCAAATCTCAGACAAAGTATGGACTATTCTATATTTCTGGAAAGCCCAAGATGTCTACTTTCCAACGCAATTTAGAGCACGCCAATTGCGTTTTTATAACTCTAGAAAATCCACTTCGAGTGTAGGAGGGTCAGAATCCAACAGCATCTGCAGTCCTTTCTCAGCCTCTGAATCAGACTTTTGCTCAAGTTCCTCAATTTCAGCCAGAAAATACCTGAAATTACAAAAAAACACACAAACTCATAGTAAAGTCCAGAAATATGATTTTTGCATAAAAACTAATAAAAATATAATAAAAAGTAACTAAAACATACTAAAAACTATGTAAAAATAATGCCAAAAAGCGTATAAATTATCCGCACATCACTTAGCTCAAAACATGCTTCACAAAATATAAAATTCAAGCAAGTTCCACAAAAATTTTCCAATCAATTGGGGTGGTGCCCTATAGATAAATTCTTTGGAAAAATCTCATTGTTTTGACTAAGCTTATCCTAAATGCAATGTTGTGATTGAGAAATTCTAAAAATTCCTTAGTTTATCCCCTTTTTTTCAATCAAAACCAATTTCACATGCAAAAGGGTTAACTAGGTTTCAACAATCCAAAATATTTTTCCAATCACAACCAAAAGGCTAAAACAACTATATAAAGAAAATCCAACTAAAAATATGAAATATATCCAATCTAAAGTGCAAAATATATCAACTAAAGCAAAAGTATGCAACAACTAAAATAAGAGTATCCACAATACTAGTATATACAATAATCCAAAAAGTGCAAGATAAAGCAAAATAACATAAACTAAGACATAAATGTCCGAAAATGTTCACCCAAGGTAGCTATCCACCGACGGCGATGACGGTGACCTCCCTACACTTAGAATGAAGCATCATCCTCGATGCTACTGCTTAGGCTTAGGGTGAGGGTCAACGGTCGCATCTGGCTGCTGGGACTGAGGGTGTGGCTCCTTTGGGGGCTGTTGTGCCTCTGGGGTAGCCTGTGTCTGTGGATGTGCCTCTGGCTGAGCCTGCTCTTCCTCATCCTCCTCCTCAGGTGAAGAAGGGTCGGGAAGAGGGGGGTAACTCAACGCCCAGTGCCATAAACATCTGATCCACTCTATCAAGGCGTCGCATGATGCGGCGCTCACTACACTCCATGAAACGGAAGAGACGCTGTACTAATAGATAAGTCGGCTGGGGTGCTGGTGGTGGTGTTAAGGGTGCTGCTAGTGCTAAGGGTCCTGCTGCAGCTAAGGAAGAAGAAGGTCCAGCTGCTGCTGCTCTGGCTCTAGCTCTAGATGCACGCTGGGATGGAGGCTTCTCGTTCACCCATGTACCCCACGGGATAAAATCCTCCTTGCCGTCGTCTGGGGGTAGTGGTGACACCTCATCCGCTCTCCAAGGAGCATCGGCTAGCTCAGCCATCCTAGTGACCAAAGTGAGAAATGGAAGTATGCCACGAACATGTGCTCGCCACATGTATCTCCTGATGAATCGGGGAAAGTACACCTCCTTCCCCTCCATAACACGTCATATCAGGACGAGCATGTCCACTAGAATCTCAGTGAAATGGGTGGTAGGCATGACATAAGTGGCAAAGATCTGCTACCATGTCCTAGCCTCTCTCGATAGATGAGCAAACAGCATCCCCTTGGGTTTCTTATTATCGGCATCCATCACTCAAGGGGCATCCGGGGTGGGAATAACACATCTCAAAGCCTCATAATCAAAAGTCATGCAATGCATCTCCACCTCCGCCTGCACATAGGCATCTGTGGCACCGGTCTTAGGCAGACAATGGAGAGCATCCTCAATAGCAGCCTTTGTAACCAATATCTGTCTGCCCCGCAGGTAAACCGAATCAAGGGTCGCTCTGAAGAAATTACAATAAAATTCCTTGATCCATGATGTATTTATCCTACCCAGCTCTCTATCAACAAAACTGAGACCCAGCCCCTGAATACGGGCCTCAATGGCTTGCCTCAGGTCGGTGGGAATGGCCAGTTTCTTCTCAATGTTTATATTCTTCTTCTGATAGGTCAAAAAGTGGAGCTCGCAGTATAGGTTAGGAAACCTGTCTGTATCGGTAGGTGCCAGCTGCTGATCCTCTTTATCGTTCTCCGAAAGAGGGTTTTTTTCATAATTGGTGAGAGGGGAAAGAGGGTAGACTTGAGGTGTCTTCCTCTTTCTAGAAGTAACCTTGGCTTTCCCTCTATCAGACATCCTAAAAAACAGATATTACAGGATATAAACAATTAAGCCAAGTAGAGGAATAGAAAGCAAGGATTTACATATGCATGAAGGGAGTTAAAAGAAAAGAATTCTTGGAAAGCAAGAAACATAATTCAGAAAATAATCAGCCATAAACCAAGAATCCAAGCGATATTTGCACAATGCTTGTTTATTAAGCTCAATAATCGTCGTACCCAAAAGAATGGTGAAAGGGTTAGTTGAAAATTAAAAAAGGGAAATCAGCATGTTAAGCAAGTTAGAAGTTAGAAAACTAGTTCAAAACTTAGTGGTATGACGGTTATTTTCTTAATCAAGATAAATGCAGAAAATAAGGATAATAAGCACACTCACATTCATGAGAAAAATGTAGTCATTGACGATGAAATATGAAATTTGCATAAAGCATAGAAATGAAAGCAAGTCATCAACAATCCACAAGGTCACTAAGTGTGCAATACTTGGTGTGGAAAGGTTGAAATATGCAATAGTGTAACCAAAAGCAAGTTGGAAACAATTTCACAAGGGTTACATTAGTGGACTGCACCAAGTATTACAAACGAATGAACCATATTCAAGAAAGAAAATCCAAGTTAAGGTCAAATGGTAAGCTTAGTAGGAGTCAAACGGCATTTGGTTAACTTGAAAAGTGAAAGCATATGAAGGTTCAATGCATATCACGGGAAACAAAAGAAACACGGAAATGCCAACCAAAGTAACCTAAGGATTGAACTTGGTGTAAGTCAAGTAAAACTCAATTCCGAAAGTATCAAGTTCAATTCTGGGTAGCAAATTTTAAAAATAAAACAATTTCTAGAAATTTGGGCAGCATTCCGGCAGTAAATCCGACGTTCCCGGATAGTAAGTAGCAGCAAAAGTCACATATGAATCTACGAATTGCATCAAACATGATAAAAGTATGGATTGCATATGTACGGACAGCATCAAACACAATCAAACAATAAAAGTTCAACAAGGCAACAGTGAAAATCAGTATAGCAGTAGCAATATGTACACAGAACAACACATTAATCACCATTCAGCAAAGCATGTAGCATTCAGAAAGTAAACAAGAATGGAGTAGTTATCAGGCATAGAATCTTCTAACCACATCTTAGCTACCTAACCACATGCATTTCTGATGAGCGGATAATTTATACGCTTTTTGGCATTGTTTTTAGGTAGTTTTTAGTATGCTTTAGTTGCTTTTTAGTATATTTTTATTAGTTTTTATGCAAAAATCACATTTCTGGACTTTACAATTTTGAGTATTTTTCTGTAACTTCAGGTATTTTCTGGCTAAAATTGAGGGGCCTGAGCAAAAATCTGATTCAGAGGCCGAGAAAGGACTACAGATGCTATTGGATTCTGACCCTCCTGCACTCGAAGTGGATTTTCTGGAGCTACAAAAGCCCAATTGGTGCGCTCTCAAATGTATTAGAAAGTAGACAACTTGGGTAAAATGCCCGAGATTTGATGGCCCAAACTGGCGTCCAAACGCCCACCGAAGACCCTTTTTTGGCATAAAACACTGGAACTGGCACCAAAGCTAAAGTTAAACGCCCAAACTGGCACCCAAGCTAACGTTTAACTCCAAGGATGGCCTATGCACGTGAAAGCTTCAAAGCTCAGCCCAAACACACACCAAGTGGGCCCTAGAAGTGGATTTCTGCACTATCTACTCATTTTCTGTAAATCCTAGTAACTAGTTTAGTATAAATAGCATTTTTGACTATTGTATTTAGAATCTTTTGGATCATCTTTTGATCTTTGGATCACTTTTGGGAGGCTGGCCATTCAGCCATTCCTAGACCTTCTTCTCTTATGTATTTTCTACGGTGGAGTTTTTACACCACATAGATTAAGGTGAGGAGCTTTGCAGTTCCTCATGAATTAATACAAGTACTATTATTTTTCTTTCAATTCTTGCCTATTTCTTCTCCATGATATACTCTTGTACTTAATTCAGTTAGGTCAGAATGAAGGGGGTGACCCGTGACAATCACCCACTATCTTCGTTACTCGCTTAACCAAGATCCACATGCCTGGTGCACGAAATTGTGATCATCACTATGGCGCCAATAGACTTGGTGCTCTGAAATGTGAATCACACTTCGTCACAACTCCGGACAACTAACCAGCAAGTGCACTGGGTCGTCCAAGTAATACCTTACATGAGTAAGGGTCGATCCCATGGAGATTGTCGGCTTGAAGCAAGCTATGGTCTCCTTGTAAATCTCAGTCAGGCCAAAGCTTGAGATTTACAAGATGACCATAGCTTGCTGGTGCAAGAAATTGTTATCATCAATGGCACCATCAACATGGTACGCTCAATTGGAATCTCAACTATTTATCACAACTTCGCACAACTAACTAGCAAGTGTACTGGGTCGTCCAAGTAATAAACCTTACGCGGGTAAGGGTCGATCCCACAGAGATTGTTAGTATGAAGCAAGCTATGGTCACCTTGTAAATCTTAGTCAGGCAAACTCAAATGGTTATGGATGATATACGAATAAAGCATAAAATAAAGATAGAGATACTTATATAATTCATTGGTGAGAACTTCAGATAAGCGAATGGAGATGCTTTGTCCCTTCCGTCTCTCTGCTTTCCTACTGTCTTCATCCAATCCTTCTTACTCCTTTCCATGGCAAGCTGTATGTTGGGCATTACCGTTGTCAGTGGCTACAATCCCGTCCTCTCAGTGAAAATGTTCAACGCACCCTGTCACGGCACGGCTATTCAGCTGTCGGTTCTCGATCATGTCGGAATAGAATCCAGTGATTCTTTTGCGTCTGCCACTAACGCCCCACAATCGCGAGTTTGAAGCTCGTCACAGTCATTCAATCATTGAATCCTTCTCAAAATACCACAGACAAGGTTTAGACCTTCCGGATTCTCTTGAATGCAGTCATCAATTCTAGCTTATACCACGAAGATTTCGGTTAAAGAATCCAAGAGATATCCACCCAATCGAAGGTAGAACGGAGGTGATTGACAGTCACACGTTCATAGGTGAGAATGATGATGAGTGTCACGGATCATCACATTCATCAAGTTGAAGAACAAGTGATATCTTAGAACAAGAACAAGTTGAATTGAATAAAAGAACAATAGTAATTGCATTAATACTCGAGGTACAGGAGAGCTCCACACCCTAATCTATGGTGTGTAGAAACTCTACCGTTGAAAATACATAAGAACAAGGTCTAGGCATGGCCGAGAGGCCAGCCCCCAAACGTGATCAAAAGATCTAAAATGATCCAAAGATCTAAAAATGATCCAAAGATCTGATCTAAGAACTAGATGTCCAAAGATGAAAATACAATAGTAAAAGGTCCTACTTATAGAGAACTAGTAGCCTAGGGTTTACAGAGATGAGTAAATGACATAAAAATCCACTTCCGGGCCCACTTGGTGTGTGCTTGGGCTGAGCATTGAAGCATTTTCGTGTAGAGACTCTTCTTGGAGTTAAACGCCAGCTTTTGTGCCAGTTTGGGCGTTTAACTCCCATTCTTGTGCCAGTTCCGGCGTTTAACGCCGGGCAGTTTTGAGCTGATTTGGAACGCCGGTTTGGGCCATCAAATCTTGGGAAAAGTATGGACTATTATACATTGCTGGAAAGCCCAGGATGTATACTTTCCAACGCCGTTGAGAGCGCGCCAATTGGGCTTCTGTAGCTCCAGAAAATCCACTTCGAGTGCAGGGAGGTCAGAATCCAACAGCATCTGCAGTCCTTTTTAGTCTCTGAATCAGATTTTTGCTCAAGTCCCTCAATTTCAGCTAGAAAATACCTGAAATCACAGAAAAACACACAAACTCATAGTAAAGTCCCGAAAAGTGAATTTTAACTAAAAACTAATAAAAATATACTAAAAACTAACTAAAACATACTAAAAACAATGCCAAAAAGCGTATAAATTATCCGCTCATCACAACACCAAACTTAAATTGTTGCTTGTCCTCAAGCAACTGAAAATCAAATAAGATAAAAAGAAGAGAATATGCAATGAATTCCAAAAACATCTATGAAGATCAGTATTAATTAGATGAGCGGGACTTTTAGCTTTTTGCCTCTGAGCAGTTTTGGCATCTCACTCTATCCTTTGAAATTCAGAGTGATTGGCTTCTTTAGGAACTCAGAATCCAGATAGTGTCATTAATTCTCCTAGTTAAGTATGATGATTCTTGAACACAGCTACTTATTGAGTCTTGGCCGTGGCCCAAAGCACTCTGTCTTCCAGTATTACCACCGGATACATACATGCCACAGACACATAATTGGGTGAACCTTTTCAGATTGTGACTCAGCTTTGCTAGAGTCCCCAATTAGAGGTGTCCAGGGTTCTTAAGCACACTCTTTTTGCCTTGGATCAGAACTTTATTTCTTTCTTGTTCTCTCTTTTTTTTTTCATTTTCTTTTCTCCCTTTTTTCGTTTTTCTCCTTCTCTCTTTTTTTTTGTATTCAATGCTTTTTCTTGCTTCAATAATCATTTTTATGATTTTTCAGATCCTCAGTAACATTTCTCCTTTTTCATCATTCTTTCAAGAGCCAACATTCATGAACCACAAATTCAAAAGACATATGCACTGTTTAAGCATACATTCAGAAAACAAAAGTATTGCCACCACATCAAAATAATTAATCTGTTATAAAATTTAAAATTCATGCAATTCTTCTCTTTTTCAATTAAGAACATTTTTCATTCAAGAAAGGTATGATTCATAGGATACACTAAGACACTAAGATACAAGACACAAACATAGATAAACATAAGCATGATTTTTTTCGAAAAACAGAAAATAAAGAACAAGAAAATTAAAGAACGGGTCCACCTTAGTGATGGCGGCTTGTTCTTCCTCTTGAAGATCTTATGGAGTGCTTGAGCTCCTCAATGTCTCTTCCTTGTCTTTGTTGCTCCTCTCTCATGATTCTTTGATCTTCTCTAATTTCATGGAGGAGGATGGAGTGTTCTTGGTGCTCCACCCTTAGTTGTCCCATGTTGGAACTCAATTCTCCTAGGGAGGTGTTCAGTTGCTCCCAATAGTTTTGTGGAGGAAAGGGCATCCCTTGAGGCATCTCAGGGATTTGATGATGAGAGGGGTCTCTTGTTTGCTCCATCCTCTTCTTAGTAATGGGTTTGTCCTCATCAATGGGGATGTCTCCCTCTATGTCAACTCCAATTGAATAACAGAGGTGACAAATGAGATGAGGAAAGGCTAACCTTGCCAAGGTAGAGGACTTGTCTGCCACTTTATAAAGTTCTTGGGATATAACCTCATGAACTTCAATTTCTTGTCCAATCATGATGCTATGAATCATGATAGCCCGGTCTATAGTAACTTCGGACCGGTTGCTAGTGGGAATGATTGAGCGTTGGATAAACTCCAACCATCCCCTAGCCACAGGCTTGAGGTCATGCCTTCTCAATTGAACTGACTTTCCTCTTGAATCTCTCTTCCATTGGGCGCCCTCTTCACAAATGACTGTGAGGACTTGGTCCAACCTTTGATCAAAGTTGACCCTTCTAGTGTAAGGGTGTTCATCTCCTTGCATCATGGGCAAGTTGAATGCCAACCTTACATTTTCCGGACTAAAATCCAAGTATTTCCCCCGAACCATAGTAAGCCAATTCTTTGGGTCCGGATTCACACTTTGATCATGGTTCTTGGTGATCCATGCATTGGCATAGAACTCTTGAACCATTAAGATTCCGACTTGTTGAATGGGGTTGGTAAGAACTTCCCAACCTCTTCTTCGGATCTCATGTCAGATCTCTGGATATTCACTCTTTTTGAGTTTGAAAGGGACCTCGGAGATCACCTTCTTCAAGGCCACAACTTCATAGAAGTGGTCTTGATGCACCCTTGAGATTATTCTCTCCATCTCCCATGACTCGGAGGTGAAAGATTTTGCCTTCCCTTTCCTCTTTCTAGAGGTTTCTCCGGCCTTGGATGCCATAAGTGGTTATGGAAAAGTAAAAAAGCAATGCTTTTACCACACCAAACTTAAAAGGTTTGCTCGTCCTCGAGCAAAAGAAGAAAGAAGAGAGTAGAAGAAGAAGAAATGAAGGAGATGGAAATGGCTTTGTGGTTCGGCCAAAGGGGGAGAAAGAGTGTTTAGGTTGTGTGAAAATGAAGGAGTGAAGAGGGGTTTATATAGGAGTGAAGAGAGGGGTAGGGTTCGGCTATGGGAGGTGGGTTTGGGTGGGAAAGTGGTTTGAATTTGAATGGTGAGGTAGGTGGGGTTTTATGAAGGATGGATGTGAGTGGTGAAGAGAAAGATGGGATTTGATAGGTGAAGGGTTTTTGGGGAAGAGGTGTTGAGGTGATTGGTGAATGGGTGAAGAAGAGAGAGAGTGGTGGGGTAGGTGGGGATCCTGTGTGGTCCACAGATCCTGAGGTGTCAAGGAAAAGTCATCCCTGCACCAAGTGGCGAGCAAAATTGCTCCCTGTGCCAATTCTGGCGTTAAACGCCGGGCTGGTGCCCATTTCTGGCGTTTAACGCCAACTTCTTGGCCTTTCCTGGCGTTTAACGCCAGTCTGGTGCCCCTTTCTGGCGTTAAACGCCCAGAATGGTGCCAGACTGGGCGTTAAACGCTTATTTGCTAGCCTTACTGGCGTTTAAACGCAAGCAAGTTCTCCTCCAGGATGTGCTGTTTTTCTTTCTATTTTTCTTTCTGTTTTTGCTTTTTCAATTGATTTTGTGACTTCTCATGATCATCAACCTACAGAAAACATAAAATAACAAAAGAGGATAGATAAATATAATAAGATTGGGTTGCCTCCCAACAAGCGCTTCTTTAATGTCATTAGCTTGACAGTGGGCTCTCATGGAGCCTCACAGATACTCAGAGCAATGTTGGAACCTCCCAACACCAAACTTAGAGTTTGAATGTGGGGGTTCAACACCAAACTTAGAAGTTGGTTGTGGCCTCCCAACACCAAACTTAGAGTTTGACTGTGGGGGCTCTGTTTGACTCTGTTTTGAGAGAATCTCATCATGCTTCCTCTCCATGGTGACAGAGGGATATCCTTGAGCCTTAAACACAAAGGATTCTTCATTCACTTGAATGATCAATTCTCGTCTGTCCACATCAATCACAGCCTTTGCTGTGGCTAGGAAGGGTCTGCCAAGGATGATGGATTCATCCATGCACTTCCCAGTCTCTAGGACTATGAAATCAGCAGGGATGTAATGGTCTTCAACTTTTACCAGAACATCCTCTACAAGTCCATAAGCTTGTTTTCTTGAATTGTCTGCCATCTCTAGTGAGATTTTTGCAGCTTGCACCTCAAAGATCCCTAGCTTCTCCATTACAGAGAGAGGCATGAGGTTTACACTTGACCCTAGGTAACACAAGGCCTTCTTGAAGGTCATGGTGCCTATGGCACAAGGTATTGAGAACTTCCTAGGATCTTGTCTCTTTTGAGGTAATTTCTGCCTAGACAAGTCATCCAGTTCTTTGGTGAGCAAATGGGGTTCATCCTCCCAAGTCTCATTACCAAATAACTTGTCATTGAGCTTCATGATTGCTCCAAGGTATTTAGCAACTTGCTCTTCAGTGACATACTCATCCTCTTCAGAGGAAGAATACTCATCAGAGCTCATGAATGGCAGAAGTAAATTCAATGGAATCTCTATGGTCTCAGTGGTAGCCTCAGATTCCCATGGTTCCTCATTAGGGAACTCATTAAAGTCCAGTGGACGTCCATTGAGTTCTTCCTCAGTGGTGTTCACTGCCTCTCCCTCCTCTCCAAATTCGGCCATGTTGATGGCCTTGCACTCTCCTTTTGGATTTTCTTCTGTATTGCTTGGAAGAGTACTAGGAGGGAGTTCAGTAATTTTCTTGCTTAGCTGACCCACTTGTGCCTCCAAGTTTCTAATGGAGGACCTTGTTTCAGTCATGAAACTTTGAGTGGTTTTGATTAGATCAGAGACCATGGTTGCTAAGTCAGAGTTGTTCTGCTTAGAACTCTCTGTCTGTTGCTAAGAAGATGATGGAAAAGGCTTGCCATTGCTAAACCTATTTCTTCCACCATTATTGTTGTTGAAACCTTGTTGAGGTCTCTGTTGATCCTTCCATGAACGATTTGGATGATTTCTCCATGAAGGATTATAGGTGTTTCCATAGGGTTCTCCCATGTAATTCACCTCTTCCATTGAACGGTTCTCAGGATCATAAGCTTCTTCTTCAGATGAAGCGTCCTTAGTACTGCCTGGTGCATTTTGCATTCCAGACAGACTTTGAGAAATCATATTGACTTGCTGAGTCAATATTTTGTTCTGAGCCAATATGGCATTTAGAGTATCAATCTCAAGAACTCCTTTCTTCTGATTAGCCCCATTGTTCATAGGATTCCTTTCAGAAGTGTACATGAATTGGTTATTTGCAACCATTTCAATTAGTTCTTGAGCTTCTGTAGGAATCTTCTTCAGATGAAGAGATCCTCCAGCAGAGCTATCCAAAGACATCTTGGACAGTTCAGACAGACCATCATAGAAAATACCTATGATGCTCCATTCAGAAAGCATGTCAGAGGGACACTTTCTGATTAATTGTTTTGTATCTTTCCCAAGCTTCATAGAGGGATTCTCCTTCCTTCTGTCTGAAGGTTTGGACTTCCACTCTAAGCTTACTCAATTTTTGAGGTGGAAAGAACTTTGCCAAGAAGGCATTGACTAGTTTTTCCCAAGAGTTCAGGCTTTCTTTAGGTTGTGAGTCCAACCATATTCTAGCTCTGTCTCTTACAGCAAAAGGGAATAGCATAAGTATGTAGACCTCAGGGTCAACCCCATTAGTCTTGACAGTGTCACAGATTTGCAAGAATTCAGCTAAAAACTGATGAGGATCTTCCAATGGAAGTCCATGAAACTTGCAATTCTGTTGCATTAGAGAAACTAATTGAGGCTTAAGCTCAAAGTTGTTTGCTCCAATGGCAGGGATAGAGATGCTTCTCCCATAGAAGTCGGGAGTAGGTGCAGTAAAGTCACCCAGCACCTTCCTTGCATTGTTGGCATTATTGTTATTTTCGGCTGCCATATCTTCTTCTTTGAAGATTTCTGTTAGGTCCTCTACAGAGAGTTGTGCCTTAGCTTCTCTTAGCTTTCGCTTCAAGGTCGTTTCAGGTTCAGGGTCAGCCTCAACAAGAATGCTTTTGTCCTTGCTCCTGCTCATATGAAAGAAAAGAAAACAAGAAAATATGGAATCCTCTACGTCACAGTATAGAGATTCCTTGAGGTGTCAGAGGAAAAGAAAAATAGAAGGCAGAAGTAGAAGAATTCGAACTTATCAATGAAAGATGGAGTTCGAATTGTGCATTGAGGAGTAGTGTTAGTCCATAAATAGAAAGATGTGAGAAGAGGGGAAGAAATTTTCGAAAATAAGAGTGGAAAAGAAATCAAGTGATTTTTGAAAAAGATTTTGAAATAAGAAATTAAAAAGATATGATTGAAAACTATTTTGTAAAAGATGTGATTTAAGAAGATATGATTTGAAAAATATTTTAAAAAGATTTGATTTTAAAAATTAATAACTTGGCTAACAAGAAAAGATATGATTCAAACATTAAACCTTTCTCAACAGAAAAGGCAACATACTTGAATTGTTGAATCAAATCACTAATTGTTAGCAAGTATTTTTGAAAATGGAGAGAAATTGATTTTGAAAAAGATTTGATTGAAAAGATATGATTTGAAAAAGATTTGATTTTGAAAAATATTGAAAACTTGAAAAAAAAATTTGAATTGAAAACAGAATCTTCCCTCTTGTGTCATCCTGGCGTTAAACGCCCAGAATGGTGCACATTCTGGCGTTTAACGCCCAAAACACTACCCTGGCTGGCGTTTAAACGCCAGTTTGCCTTCCTCACTGGGCGTTTTGAACGCCCAGCTTTTTCTGTGTAGTTCCTCTGCTGTATGTTCTGAATCTTCAATTCTCTGTATTATTGACTTGAAAAGACACACATTAAAAATATTTTTGGATTTTTAATAATGAGGAATAATCAAAATGCAACTAAAATCAAATAACAATGCATGCAAGACACCAAACTTAGTAGTTTGTATACTACTGACACTAACAAAATGAGAATGCATATGAGAAACACAAAACACTCAAGTCAAGCGAATTTAAAGATCAGAGTAATGAAATCATCAAGAACATCTTGAAGATCACTTAAGACACATGGATGAATGCAAGAAGAACAGAAACATGCAATTGACACCAAACTTAACATGAGACTAGTGTCTCAATAAGAAACATAAAATATTTTTGGTTTTTATGATTTTGTAATTTTTTTGGATTTTTCGAAAATTAAGTGAAGAGGAAAAATAAAAATATCAAAATTCTTAATGAGAATTCCAGGAATCATGCAATGTTAGTCTAAAGCTTCAGTCTAAAGAAATTAGACATGGCTAGTCAAGCTTCAGCAGGACATTGCATTCAAGAGCTAAATTGATGAGAATCAATCAGCTTTGGTGATGATAAGAACATCACCTTGAAACACTAGAATTCATTCTAAAGAACTCTGAAGAAAAATACCTAATCTAAACAACAAGATGAACCGTCAGTTGTCCAAACTCGAACAATCCCCGGCAACGGCGCCAAAAACTTGGTGCACGAAATTGTGATCATCAATGGCGCCATCAACATGGTACGCTCAATTGGAATCTCAACTATTTATCACAACTTCGCACAACTAACCAGCAAGTGCACTGGGTCGTCCAAGTAATAAACCTTACGCGGGTAAGGGTCGATCCCACAGAGATTGTTGGTATGAAGCAAGCTATGGTCACCTTGTAAATCTTAGTCAGGCAAACTCAAATGGTTATGGATGATATACGAATAAAGCATAAAATAAAGATAGAGATACTTATGTAATTCATTGGTGAGAACTTCAGATAAGCGAATGGAGATGCTTTGTCCCTTCCGTCTCTCTGCTTTCCTACTGTCTTCATCCAATCCTTCTTACTCCTTTCCATGGCAAGCTGTATGTTGGGCATCACCATTGTCAGTGGCTACAATCCCGTCCTCTCAGTGAAAATGTTCAACGCACCCTGTCACGGCACGGCTATTCAGCTGTCGGTTCTCGATCATGTCGGAATAGAATCCAGTGATTCTTTTGCGTCTGCCACTAACGCCCCACAATCGCGAGTTTGAAGCTCGTCACAGTCATTCAATCATTGAATCCTACTCAGAATACCACAGACAAGGTTTAGACCTTCCGGATTCTCTTGAATGCAGTCATCAATTCTAGCTTATACCACGAAGATTCCGGTTAAAGAATCCAAGAGATATCCACCCAATCTAAGGTAAAACGGAGGTGATTGACAGTCACACGTTCATAGGTGAGAATGATAATGAGTGTCACGGATCATCACATTCATCAAGTTGAAGAACAAGTGATATCTTAGAACAAGAACAAGTTGAATTGAATAGAAGAACAATAGTAATTGCATTAATACTCGAGGTACAGCAGAGCTCCACACCTTAATCTATGGTGTGTAGAAACTCCACCGTTGAAAATACATAAGAACAAGGTCTAGGCATGGCCGAGAGGCCAGCCCCCAAACGTGATCAAAAGATCTAAAATGATCCAAAGATCTAAAAATGATCCAAAGATCTGATCTAAGAACTAGATGTCCAAAGATGAAAATACAATAGTAAAAGGTCCTACTTATAGAGAACTAGTAGCCTAGGGTTTACAGAGATGAGTAAATGACATAAAAATCCACTTCCGGGCCCACTTGGTGTGTGCTTGGGCTGAGCATTGAAGCATTTTCGTGTAGAGACTCTTCTTGGAGTTAAACGCCAGCTTTTGTGCCAGTTTGGGCGTTTAACTCCCATTCTTGTGCCAGTTCTGGCGTTTAACGCCGGGCAGTTTTGAGCTGATTTGGAACGCCGGTTTGGGCCATCAAATCTTGGGCAAAGTATGGACTATTATACATTGCTGGAAAGCCCAGGATGTATACTTTCCAACGCCGTTGAGAGCGCGCCAATTGGGCTTCTGTAGCTCCAAAAAATCCACTTCGAGTGCAGGGAGGTCAGAATCCAACAGCATATGCAGTCCTTTTTAGTCTCTGAATCAGATTTTTGCTCAAGTCCCTCAATTTCAGCCAGAACATACTTGAAATCACAGAAAAATACACAAACTCATAGTAAAGTCTAGAAAAGTGAATTTTAACTAAAAACTAATAAAAATATAGTAAAAACTAACTAAAACATACTAAAAACATACTAAAAACAATGCCAAAAAGCGTATAAATTATCCGCTCATCACTTGCTTCAAGCCGTCAATCTCTTTGGGATCGACCTTTACTCACGTAAGGTATTGCTTGGACGACCCATTGCACTTGCTGGTTAGTTGTGCGGAGTTGTGAAAAGTGTAATAACAATTTCGTGCACCAAGTTTTTGGCACTGTTGCCAGGGATTGTTCAAGTTTAGACAACTGATGGTTCATCTTGTTGCTTAGATTGGGTAATTTTATTTTATGTTTAAGCTTTTTATTTTCGAAAAAGACAAAAAAAATTTAAAAAAATCATAAAAACCAAAAAAATATTGTGTTTCTTGTTTAAGTCTAGTGTCAAATCCTAAGTTTGGTTTCAATTTCATGTTTTTAATTTTCCTAAGTTTTTGAAAAAATTCATGCATTGTGTTCTTCTATGATCTTCGAGTGGTTTTTTATGATTTCCTTTGTTTGATCTTATGATTTTCCTGTTTTGTGTTTTATGTTGTTTTTCATATGTATTTTCAAAATCATAGTGTTTGATCATTCAAAATTTCTAAGTTTGGTGTCTTGCATGTCTTTCTTTTCTTAAAATTTTTCAAAAATATGTCCTTAATGTTCATCATGATCTTCAAAGTGTTCTTGGTGGTCATCTTGACATTCAAAGTGTCCTTGCATATATCACTTGTTTTGATCTTGCATTTTTAAGTTTTATTTCATTTTCTTGTTTTTCTCTCTCTTCATTAAAAATTCAAAAATAAAAAAATATATTCTCAAGTAAATAATACAGAGAAATGAAGGTTCAGAATATAAGGCAGAAGAATCACAGAGAAAAAGAGCTCACTGGCGTTAAAACGACAGTAAAGAGGCAATTTGGGTGTTAAACGCCAGAATGGCTATCATTCTGGGCGTTTAACGTCAGTAAAGGTACCATTCTGGGCGTTAAACGCCAGAATGGGTAGCATTCTAGACGTTTAACGCTAGAATGGGCAGCATTCTGGGCGTTTGGAAAAATGCCCAGTAAGGAAGGATTACTGGCATTTAACGCTAGCCAGGGTATCTAGCTGGGCGTTAAACGCCCAAAGAGGCAGCCACACGGGCGTTAAACGCCAGACTGGATATCATTCTGGGCGTTTAATGCCAGGATGACACAAGGGAAGTAATTTCATTTTCAATTCAAATTTTTTCAATTTTTCATGTTTTAATTCATAATTTTAGAATCGTATCTTTTTCATATCACATTTTCAAAAATCCTTGCTAATAATTAATGTTTTGATTCAAAAATTTCAAGTTTGTTATTTTCTTGTTATGAAAGGATCAATCTTTAAATTCTAGAATCATATCTTTTAATTTCTTGTTAGTCAAGTCATCAATTTTAAAAATCGAATCTTTTTCAATCATATCTTTTCAATCATATCTTTTTAAAATCAAATCTTTTTCAATCATATCTTTTCAATCATATCTTTTTCAAATCATATCTTTTCCAGTCAAATCTTTTTCAAATCATATATTGTTTTAAAAATTTTGATTTCAAAATCTCTTTCTAACTTCTTACCCCTTCTTTTCAAAATTTATTTTCAAATCTTTTTCAACAAATTTCTATTTCTTATCTTTTTCAAAACCACCTAACCACCTTTCCACTTCTAATTTTCGAAAATCACTAATAACTTTTTCAAAAATCTTTTTAATTAAAACTAAAAAATTAGATAATTAAAAATCTTTTTAGTTTTAAAATCGTTTTTTAAATCTTTTTAGTTTTAGTTTTTGAATACTCTCTCTCCCATCTCTTTCTATTTATTTGCTAACACTTCTCTTCTACTTATAATTCGAACCCTCTCTCTCCCTCTGTGTTCGAATTCTTCTCATTCTCTCTACCTCATTCCTCTATTCTTCTTTTCTTCTAACACATCAAGGAATCTCTATACTGTGACATAGAGGATTCCACTACTCCCTTTTGTTCTTTTCTTTTTCATATGAGCTGAAATAGGGATAAAAACATTCTTGTTGAAGCTGATCCTGAACCTGAAAGGACTCTGAAGAAGAAGCTAAGAGAAGCTAAAACACAACACTCCGGAGAGGATCTTACAGAGAATTTTGAAAAAGAAGCAGACATGGCAGCCGAACCCAACAACAATGCTAGAGATGTAAGGAAGATGCTTGGTGACTATACTGCACCAACTTCCAACGTCTATGGAAGAAGCATATCAATTTCTGCCATTGGAGCAAACAACTTTGAGCTTAAGCCTCAATTAGTTTCTCTAATACAGCAGAATTGTAAGTTTTATGGACTTCCATTGGAAGATCCTCATCAGTTCTTAGCTGAATTCTTTCAAATCTGTGATACTGTTAAGACCAATGGGGTTGATCCCAAGGTTTACAGACTTATGCTTTTTCCCTTTTGCTGTAAGAGACAGAGCTAGAACATGGTTGGACTCACAACCTAGAGAAAGCCTGAACTCTTGGGACAAGTTGGTCAATGCTTTTTTGACCAAATTCTTTCCACCTCAAAAGATGAGCAAGCTTAGAGTGGAAGTCCAATCCTTCAAACAGAAGGAAGGTGAATCCCTCTATGAAGCTTGGGAAAGATAAAAGCAATTAACCAAAAGGTGTTCTACTGACATGCTTCTAAAATGGAGCATCATATGCATATTCTATGATGATCTGTCTGAATTGTCTAAGATGTCATTGGACCATTTTTCTGGTGGATCTCTTCATCTGAAAATCCCTGCAGAAGCCCAGGAACTCATTGAGATGGTTGCAAATAATCAGTTCATGTACACTTCTGAAAAAGAAATCCTGATGACTCAGAAGAAAGGAGTTCTTGAGATTGATACTCTGAATGCCATATTAGCTCAGAACAAGATATTGACTCAACAAGTCAATATGATTTCTCAGAATCTGACTGGATTGCAAGCTGTATCCGATAGTGCTAAAGAAGCCTCCTCTGAAGGAGAACCTATGACCCTGAGAATCTTGCAATGGAAGAGGTGAATTATATGGGAGAATCCTATGGAAACACTGGTGGACGAAATTGTGATCACATCAATGTAGTACTCTTTGTTATTGTATGGAATCATTATTGTGGCTCTTGGCTATGTGTGGACACAACTCCGTTCAACTTAACCAGCACGTGTACTGGGTCATCCAAGTAATACCTTACGTGAGTAAGGGTCGATCCCACAGAGATTGTTGGTATGAAGCAAGCTATGGTCACCTTGTAAATCTCAGTTAGGCAGATTAAATGGTTATGGATTTCAAAAATTAATAATAAACAGAAAATAAAATAAGATAGAAATACTTGTGTAAATCAATAGTAGGAATTTCAGATAGGCGTATGGAGCTGCTGTGCTCCTCTTGAATCTCTACTTTCTTATTACATTCATCCAATCCTTCTTACTCCTTTCCATGGCAAGCTGTATGTAGGGCATCACCATCATCAATGGTTACTTTTCATCCTCTCGGGAAAATGGTCCTATGCGCTGTCACTGCATGGCTAATCGTCTGGAGGCATCACCCTTGACAATGGCTACATCCCATCCTCTCAGTGAAAATGGTCCAAATGCTCTGTCACAGCACGGCTAATCATCTGTCGGTTCTCAATCAGGTTGGAATAGAAACCATTGATTCTTTTGCGTCTGTCACTAACGCCCAGCCTTCAGGAGTTTGAAGCTCATCACAGTCATTCAATTCCAGAATCCTACTCGGAATACCACAGACAAGGTTAGACTTTCCGGATTCCCATGAATGCCGCCATCTATCTAGCTTATACCACGAAGATTCTGTTGGGGAATCTAAGAGATATGCGCCCGGCCTAAGGTAGAACGGAAGTGGTTGTCAGTCACGTGCGTTCATAGGTGAGAATGATGATGAGTGTCACGGATCATCACATTCATCAAGTTGAAGTGCAACGTATATCTTGGAATAAGAATAAAAGAGAATTGAATAGAAGATAATAGTAATTGTATTGAAACTTGAGGTACAGCAGAGCTCCACACCCTTAATCTATGGTGTGTAGAAACTCCACCGTTGAAAATACATAAGTGAAAGGTTCAGGCATGGCCGAATGGCCAGCCCCCTAAAACGTGATCAATAGCCTCCTAAGATGAAGAATAAAACAAAACTGAGACCAAAGATGTCTTATACAATAGTAACTTATCCTATTTATACTAGACTAGCTACTAGGGTTTACATGAGTAAGTAATTGATGCATAAATCCACTTCCGGGGCCCACTTGGTGTGTGCTTGGGCTGAGCTTGATCTATCCATGAGCTGAGGCTCCTCTTGGAGTTGAACACCAAGTTGTAACGTGTTTTGGGCGTTCAACTCCGGGTCGTGACGTGCTTCTGGCGTTTAACTCTAGACAGCAGTATGTACTTGGCGTTGAGCGCCACTTTACGTCGTCAATTCCCGAATAAAGTATGGACTATTATATATTGCTGGCAAGCTCTAGATGTCTATGTTCCAACGCCGTTGAGAGCGCGCCATTTGGAGTTCTGTAGCTCCAGAAAATCCATTTTGAGTGCAGGGAGGTCAGATTCCAACAGCATCAGCAGTCCTTTTGTCAGCCTTTTTCAGAGTTTTGCTCAAGTCCCTCAATTTCAGCCAGAAATTACCTGAAATCACAAAAAAACACACAAACTCATAGTAAAGTCTAGAAATGTGAATTTATCATAAAATCTAATGAAAACATCCCTAAAAGTAGCTTGAACTTACTAAAAACTACCTAAAAACAATGCCAAAAAGCGTATAAATTATCTGCTCATCACAACACCAAACTTAAATTGTTGCTTGTCCCCAAGCAACGGAAAATCAAATAGGATAAAAAGAAGAGAATATACTATAAATTCCAAAATATCAATGAATATTAATTCTAATTAGATGAGCGGGACTTGTAGCCTTTTGCTTCTGAACAGTTTTGGCATCTCACTTTTTCCTTTGAAGTTTAGAATGATTGGCTTCTCTAGGAACTTAGAATTTCGGATAGTGTTATTGATTTTCCTAGTTAAGTATGTTGATTCTTGAACACAGCTACTTTTATGAGTCTTGGCCGTGGCCCTAAGCACTTTGTTTTCCAGTATTACCACCGGATACATAAATGCCACAGACACATAACTGGGTGAACCTTTTCAGATTGTGACTCAGCTTTGCTAGAGTCCCCAGTTAGAGGTGTCCAGAGCTCTTAAGCACACTCTTTTGCTTTGGATCACGACTTTAACCACTCAGTCTCAAGCTTTTCACTTGGACCTGCATGCCACAAGCACATGGTTAGGGACAGCTTGATTTAGCCGCTTAAGCCTAGATTTCATTTCCTTGGGCCCTCCTATCCATTGATGCTCAAAGCCTTGGATCCTTTTTACCCTTGCCTTTTGGTTTTAAGGGCTATTGGCTTTTTCTGCTTGCTTTTTCTTTTTCTTTTCTATTTTTTTTGCCAATTATTTTTTTTCGCAAGCTTTTTACTTTTCACTGCTTTTTCTTGCTTCAAGAATCAATTTCATAATTTTTCAGATCCCCAATAACATTTCTCTTTGTTCATCATTCTTTCAAGAGCCAACAGTTTTAACATTCATAAACAACAAGATCAAAAAATATGCACTGTTTAAGCATTCATTCAGAAAACAAAAAGTATTGTCACCACATCAATATAATTAAACTAAATTCAAGGATAAATTTGAAATTCATGTACTTCTTGTTCTTTTGAATTAAAAACATTTTTCATTTAAGAAAGGTGAAGGATTAATGGAATTATTCATAACTTTAAGACATAGTTACTAACTACTAATGATCATGAAGTAGAGACACAAAACATAGAAAAACACAACATAAAAAACGAAAAGCAGAAAGAAATAAGAACAAGAAATGAATCCACCTTAGTGGCGTCTTCTTCTTGAAGGACCAACAATGTCCTTAAGCTCTTCTATGTCCCTTCCCTGCCTTTGTTGCTCCTCCCTCATTGCTCTTTGATCTTCTCTTATTTCATGGAGAATGATGGAGTGCTCATGATGTTCCACCCTTAATTGTTCCACATTGTGGTTCAAATCTTCTAAGAAAGTGTTGAGTTGTTCCCAATGGTTGTTGGGAGGAAAGTGCATCCCTTGAGGCATCTCAGGGATTTCTTGATGATGAGCTTCCTCATGCATCTCTTGAGATCCGTGGAGGGTCTCTCTTGCTTGCTCCATCCTTTTCTTGGTGATGGGCTTATCCTCTTCAATGGAGATGTCTCCTTCTATGATAACTCCAGCTGAGTAACATAGATGGCAAATAAGGTGAGGAAAAACTAGCCTTGCCATGGTGGAGGGCTTTTCGGCTATTTTGTAGAATTCATTGGAGATGACTTCATGAACTTCTACTTCCTCTCCAATCATGATGCTATGAATCATGCTGGCCCGATCCACAGTAACTTCAGATCGGTTGCTAGTGGGAATGATGGAGCGTTGAATGAACTCCAACCATCCTCTAGCCACAGGCTTGAGGTCCAGTCTTCTTAGTTGAACTGGCTTGCCTTTGGAGTCTCTCTTCCATTGAGCTCCTTCCACACATATGTCCATTAGGACTTGGTCAAACCTCTGATTAAAGTTGACCTTTCTAGTGTAGGGGCGTACATCTTCTTGCATCATGGGCAAGTGGAACGCCAACCTTACATTCTCCGGACTAAAATCTAAGTATTTCCCCTGAACCATTGTGAGATAATTCTTTGGACTTGGGTTCATACTTTGATCATGGTTCCTAGTGATCCATGCATTGGCATAGAACTCTTGAACCATTAAGATTCCAACTTGTTGCATGGGGTTGGTTAAGACTTCCCAACCTCTTCTTCGGATCTCATGTCGGATCTCATGTCGGATCTCCGGATACTCATTTTTCTTGAGCTTGAAAGGGACCTCAGGGATCACCTTCTTCTTTGCCACAACATCATAGAAGTGGTCTTGATGGCTTTTGGAGATGAATCTTTCCATCTCCCATGACTCGGAGGTGGAAGCTTTTGTCTTCCCTTTTCCTTTTTTAGAGGATTCTCCGGCCTTAGGTGCCATTGATGGTAATGGAAAAACAAAAAGCTTATGCTTTTACCACACCAAACTTAAAATATTGCTCGCCCTCGAGCAAGAGAAGAAAGAAGAAAAGAAAAGAAGAAGAAAATATGGAGGAGAAGGGGGAGTGTAGGTTTCGGCCAAGGTAGAGAAGAGTGAGTTGTGTTGTGTGAAAATGAAGTAGAATGGAGGGGTTTATATAGGAAAAGGGGAGAGGGTAGGTTCGGCCATTTTAGGGTGGGTTTGGGTGGGAAAGTGTTTTTGAATTTTGAAGGTAGGTGGGGGTTTATGGGGAAGAGTGGATGGATGTGAGTGGTGAAGAGGTAATGGGGAAGAGAGATTGAGGTGATTGGTAAAGGGTTTTGGGAAAGAGTGTTTATTGGGAGGAGAGATTCAAAGATTGAAGTTGTTGGGAAGTGTGACATGGGGAAGAGTGTTATAGGATTAGGAGGTAAGGTGGGAATATGTTAGGTGGGGATCCTGTGGGGTCCAGAGATCCTGAGATGATCATGTGGGGTCCAGAGATCCTGAGGTGATCCTGTAGGGTCCACAGATCCTGAGGTGTCAAGGAACTTCATCCCTGCACCAAATAGTCATGAAAAAATGCCTTTGCACACCATTCTGGCATTTAAACGCCGAGGTGATGCATGTTCTGGGCGTTCAACGCCCATGTGAAGCATGTTCTAGGCGTTCAACGCCCATGTGTAGCATGTTTTTGGCATTGAACGCCAGTTCCATGCTTGTTACTGGCGTTCAGCGCCAGCTTTTCTCAAGGCATATTCCTGGCGTTCAAACGCCAGAATGTTGCTTGTTTCTGGCGTTCAGCGCCAGATTCATGCTCTGTTCTGGTGTTGAACGCCAGACAGATACTTCTTACTGGCGTTGAACGCCAGTCTGTCCTCCCTCCAGGGTGTGATTTTTCTTCTGCTGTTTTTTATTCTGTTTTTAATTTTTATAATTTTTTTCGTGACTCACATGATCATGTACCTAATAAAACACAAAATAACAATAAACTAAAATAAAATAAAAATTAGATAAATAAAATTGGGTTGCCTCCCAACAAGCGCTCTTTTAATGTCATTAGCTTAACAGTGGGCTCTCATGGAGCCTCACAGGTGATCAGGTCAATGTTGTATAGTCCCAACACCAAACTTAGAGTTTGGATATGGGGTCTTAACACCAAACTTAGAGTTTGACTGTGGCCTCCCAACACCAAACTTAGAGTTTGACTGTGGGGGTTCTTCTTGACTCTGAATTGAGAGAAGCTCTTCATGCTTACTCTCTTTTGTCACAGAGGAATAGCCATGTGCCTTAAACACAAGGTAGTCCCCATTCAATTGAAGGACTAATTCACCTCTGTTGACATCTATCACACTGTGGCTAGGAAAGGTCTTCCAAGGATGATGCATTCATCCTCTTCCTTCCTAGTGTCTAAGACTATGAAATCAGCAGGGATGTAAAGGCCTTCAACCTTTACTAACACGTCCTCTGCTATTCCATAAGCTTGTCTCAATGACTTGTCTGCCAATTGTAATGAGAACAAGGCAGGTTGTACCTCAATGATCCCCAGCATCTCCATTACAGAGAGTGGCATAAGATATATCCCTGACCCCAGATCACATAGAGCCTTTTCAAAGGTCATGGTGCCTATGGTACAAGGTATTAAGAACTTGCCAGGATCTTGTCTCTTTTGAGGTAAAATTTTCTGAATCCAGGTATCTAGTTCACTAATGAGCAAGGGAGGTTCACTTTCCCAAGTCTCATTACCAAACAACTTGGCATTCAGCTTCATGATAGCTCCTAAATATTGAGCAACTTGCTCTCCAGTCACATCTTCATCCTCTTCAGAGGAAGAATAGTCTTCAGAGCTCATGAATGGCAGAAGGAGATTTAATGGAATCTCTATGGTCTCTATATGAGCCTCAGATTCCCTTGGATCCTTAATAGGAAACTCCCTCTTGCTTGAGAGACGTCCCAGGAGGTCTTCCTCACTAGGATTTTCGTCCTCCTCCTCCCTTGTGCATTCGGCCATATTGATCACATCAATGGCCTTGCATTCTCCTTTTGGATTCTCTTCTGTATTGCTTGGGAGGATACTGGGAGGAGTTTCAATGACTTTCTTACTCAGTTGGCCCACTTGTGCGTCCAGATTTCTGATGGAGGATCTTGTTTCACTCATGAAACTGAAAGTGGCCTTTGACAGATCAGAGACTACATTGGCTAAATTAGAAGTGTTTTATTCAGAATTCTCTGTCTGTTGCTGAGAAGATGATGGAAAAGGCTTGCTATTGCTCAGCCTATTGCGTCCACCATTGTTAAAGCCTTGTTGAGGCTTTTGTTGATCCTTCCATGAGAAATTTGGATGATTTCTCCATGATGAATTATAGGTGTTTCCATAAGGTTCACCCATGTAATTTACCTCTGCTATTGCAGGGTTCTCAGGATCATAAGCTTCTTCAGAAGCTGCCTCTTTAGTACTGTTGGATGCATTTTGCCATCCATTCAGACTTTGAGAGATCATGTTAACTTGTTGAGTTAACACTTTGTTCTGAGCCAATATGGCATTCAAAGCATCAATCTCAAGAACTCCTTTCTTCTGAGGTGTCCCATTATTTATGGAATTCCTCTCAGAAGTGTACATGAATTGGTTATTTGCAACCATGTCAATTAGTTCTTGAGCTTCTGCAGGCGTTTTCTTTAGGTGAATGGATCCACCTGCAGAATGGTCCAATGACATTTTCGAAAACTCAGATAGACCATAATAGAATATATATAATATGGTCCATTCTGAAAACATGTCAGATGGGCACCTTTTGGTCAACTGCTTGTATCTTTCCCAAGCTTCATAGAGGGATTCACCATCTTTTTGTTTGAAGGTCTGAACATCCACTCTAAGCTTGCTCAGTTTTTGAGGAGGAAAAAATTTATCCAAGAAGGCAGTGACCAGCTTATCCCAGGAGTCCAGGCTATCTTTAGGTTGTGAATCCAACCATATTCTAGCTCTGTCTCTTACAGCAAAAGGGAAAAGCATGAGTCTGTAGACTTCAGTATCAACTCCATTCGTCTTAACAGTCTCACAAATCTGCAAGAACTCAGTTAAAAACTGGTAAGGATCTTCAGATGGAAGTCCATAAAACTTGCAATTCTGTTGCATTAAAGCAACTAGCTGAGGTTTAAGCTCAAAATTATTGGCTCCAATGGCAGGAATGGAGATGCTTCTTCCATCAAATTTGGACATGGGTTTGGTAAAGTCACCAAGCATTCTCCTTGCATTATTGTTATTGGGTTCGGCTGCCATCTCCTTCTCTTGTTCTAATATTTTTGAAAGGTTACCTTTAGATTGTTGTAATTTAGCTTCTCTTAGTTTTCTCTTCAGAGTCCTTTCAGGTTCGGGATCAATTTCAACAAGAGTGCTTTTGTCCTTGTTCCTGCTCATGTGAAAGAGAAGAAAACAGGAAAAGGAAGAGGAATCCTCTATGTCACAGTATAGAGATTCCTTTATGATAGTAGAAGAGGGAAAAGTGAAGAATCCAAACACAAGGGATAGACTAGGTTCGAATTTTTAGATGAAGAGGGGTGAAGAGAAGTGTTAGTAAGTAAATAATTAAATAGAATAAGAGAGAAGGGATAGAAAATTCGAAAATAATTTTTTTTAAAAAAAGTGTTAGTAATTTTCGAAAATTAGAGATAAGATAAGATTAAAATTAAAATTTAAAACAAAAGAATTTTTGACAAAGAGATGAGATATTTTCGAAAATTAGAGAGTGAAAAGTAGTTAGGTGATTTTTGAAAAAGATAAGAAACAAACACAAAGTCAAAGAGTTAGTTGAAAAAGATATTAAAATCAAATTTGTAAAGATAAGAAGATAAGAAGTTAGATAAGATATTTTGAAATCAAATCTTGAAAAAGATAAAATTTTTGAAAAAGATAAGATAAAAGATAAAAAGATTTAATTCAAAAATTTAAAATTACTTACTTCACTAACAAGAAACTACAAGATAAGATTCTAGAACTTAAAGATTGAACCTTTCTTAACAAGAAAGTAACAAACTTCAAATTTTTGAATCAATCACATTAATTGTTAGTGAGTTTTTGAAAAATTGATATAAAGATAAGGAAAAGATTTTGAAAATAATTTTAGAAAAGATTTTTTAAAATTTTCGAAAAATAGAAAAAAAATGAGAAAGATATGATTTTTGAAAAAGATTTTGAAAATATAAGATTTTTAAAATTGAAAATTTGACTTGACTTGTAAGAAACAACTAATTTTGAAAATTTTTTACTAAGTCAACTCAAATTTTCGAAAATTATGAGAAAAACAAGGAAAAGATATTTTTTGATTTTTGAATTTTTTTAATGATGAGAGAGAAAAACACAAAAATGACCCAAAACATGAAAATTTTGGATCAAAACACAAGATGCATTCAAGAACACTATGAATGTCAAGATGAACACCAAGAACACTTTGAAGATCATGATGAACATCAAGAACATATTTTTGAAAAATTTTTTATGCAAAGAAAACATGCAAGACACCAAACTTAGAAATCTTTAATGCATGGACTCTAACAAACAAAAAATGCATATGAAAAACAACAAACAACACAAAACAAGAAATCATCAAGATCAAACAAGAAGACTTGTCAAGAACAACTTGAAGATCATGAAGAACACCATGAATGCATGAATTTTCGAAAAATGCAAGAAAAATTTTTAAAGCATGCAATTGACACCAAACTTAAAACATGACACGAGACTCAAACAAGAAACACAAAATATTTTTGATTTTTATGATTTTATTAATTTTTTGGATTTTTATTAAATTTTTCAAAAATAAAGTTTGGAAAAACGAAAAAGAAAAGAAAAATTTTGAAAAAGATTTTTGAAAAATTTTTGAAAAGAAAATTACCTAATCTGAGCAACAAAATGAACCGTCAGTTGTCCATACTCGAACAATCCCCGGCAACGGCGCCAAAAACTTGGTGGACGAAATTGTGATCACATCAATGTAGTACTCTTTGTTATTGTATGGAATCATTATTGTGGCTCTTGGCTATGTGTGGACACAACTCCGTTCAACTTAACCAGCAAGTGTACTGGGTCATCCAAGTAATACCTTACGTGAGTAAGGGTCGATCCCACAGAGATTGTTGGTATGAAGCAAGCTATGGTCACCTTGTAAATCTCAGTTAGGCAGATTAAATGGTTATGGATTTCGAAAATTAATAATAAACAGAAAACAAAATAAGATAGAAATACTTATGTAAATCAATAGTGGGAATTTCAGATAGGCCTATGGAGCTGCTGTGCTCCTCTTGAATCTCTACTTTCTTATTACATTCATCCAATCCTTCTTACTCCTTTCCATGGCAAGCTGTATGTAGGGCATCACCGTCATCAATGGCTACTTTTCATCCTCTCGAGAAAATGGTCATATGTGCTGTCACTGCATGGCTAATCGTCTGGAGGCATCATCCTTGACAATGGCTACATCCCATCCTCTCAGTGAAAATGGTCCAAATGCTCTGTCATAGCACGGCTAATCATCTGTCAGTTCTCAATCAGGTTGGAATAGAATCCATTGATTCTTTTGCGTCTGTCACTAACGCCCAGCCTTCAAGAGTTTGAAGCTCGTCACAGTCATTCAATTCTGGAATCCTACTCGGAATACCACAGACAAGGTTAGACTTTCCGGATTCCCATGAATGCCGCCATCTATCTAGCTTATACCACGAAGATTCTGTTGGGAAATCTAGGAGATATGCGCCCGGCCTAAGGTAGAACGGAAGTGGTTGTCAGTCACGTGCGTTCATAGGTGAGAATGATGATGAGTGTCACGGATCATCACATTCATCAAGTTGAAGTGCAACATATATCCTGGAATAAGAATAAAAGAGAATTGAATAGAAGATAATAGTAATTGTATTGAAACTTGAGGTACAGCAGAGCTCCACACCCTTAATCTATGGTGTGTAGAAACTCCACCGTTGAAAATACATAAGTGAAAGGTTCAGGCATGGCCGAATGGCCAGCCCCCTAAAACATGATCAATAGCCTCCTAAGATGAAGAATAAAACAAAACTGAGACCAAAGATGTCTAATACAATAGTAACTTATCCTATTTATACTAGACTAGCTACTAGGGTTTACATGAGTAAGTAATTGATGCATAAATCCACTTCCGGGGCCCACTTAGTGTGTGCTTGGGCTGAGCTTGATCTATCCACGAGCTGAGGCTCCTCTTGGAGTTGAACGCCAAGTTGTAACGTGTTTTGGGCGTTCAACTCCGGGTCGTGACGTGTTTCTGGCGTTTAACTCCAGACAGCAGTATGTACTTGGCGTTGAGCGCCACTTTACGTCGTCAATTCCCGAATAAAGTATGAACTATTATATATTGCTGGAAAGCTCTGGATGTCTACGTTCCAACGCCGTTGGGAGCTCGCCATTTGGAGTTTTGTAGCTCCAGAAAATCCATTTTGAGTGCAGGGAGGTCAGATTCCAACAACATCAACAGTCCTTTTGTCAGCCTTTTTCAGAGTTTTGCTCAAGTCCCTCAATTTCAGCCAGAAATTACCTGAAATCACAGAAAAACATACAAACTCATAGTAAAGTCCAGAAATGTGAATTTATCATAAAAACTAATGAAAACATCCCTAAAAGTAGCTTGAACTTACTAAAAACTATCTAAAAACAATGCCAAAAAGCGTATAAATTATCCGCTCATCAAACACCTATAATCCTTCATGGAGAAATCATCCAAATTTCTCATGGAAGGATCAATAGAAGCCTCAACAAGGCTTTAACAACAATAATGGTAGGAGAAATAAGTTTGGCAATAGCAAACCTTTTCCATCATCTTCTCAGCAACAGACAGAGAATTATGAGCAGAGCTTCTCTGGCTTAGCAAACATAGTCTATGATCTATCTAAGACCACTCTCAGTTTCATGACTGAAACAAGGTCCTCCATCAGAAAATTGGAGGCACAAGTGGGTCAGCTGAGTAAAAGAGTTACTGAAACTCCTCCTAATACTCTCCCAAGCAATACAGAAGAGAATCCAAAAAGAGAGTGCAAGGCCATAACTATAACCAAAATGGCCGAACCTGGAGAGAGTGAAAAGGCAGTGATTCCTAGTGAGGAAGACCTCAAAGGACGTCCACTGACCAATAATAAGTTCCCTATTGAGGAACCAAATGAATCTGAGGATCATACAGAGACCATAGAAATTCCACTAAACTTACTATTGTCATTCATGAGCTTTGATGAATATTCTTCCTTTGAAGAGGATGAAGACACTGTTGAAGAGCGAGTTGCTCAGTATCTAGGAGCAATCATGAAGCTGAATGCCAAGTTATTTGGTAATAAGACTTGGGAGGATGAACCTCCATTGCTCATCAATGAACTAAATACATGAATTCAGCAGACATTGCCTCAAAAGAAACTGGATCCCGGAAAGTTCTTAATACCTTGCACCATAGGCACCATGAACTTTGAAAAGGCTCTGTGTGACCTGGGGTCAAGTATCAACTTTATGCCACTCTCTGTAATGGAGAAATTAGGGATCTTTGAGGTACAAGCTGCAGAATCTCACTAGAGATGGCAGACAAATCAATGAAACAGGCTTATGGACTTGTAGAGGATGTCTTAGTGAAGGTTGAAGGCTTTTACGTCCCTGCTAACTTCATAATCCTAGACACTGGGAAGGATGAGGTTGAATCCATCATCCTTGGAAGACCCTTCCTAGCCACAGCAAGGGCTGTGATTGATGTGGATAGAGGAGAGTTAGTCCTTCAATTGAATGAGGACTACCTTATGTTTAAGACTCAAGGATCTTCTTTTGTAAACATGGAGAAGAAGCATGAAAAGTTTCTCTCAATACAGAGTCAGACAGAGCCCCCACACTCAACTTCTAAGTTTAGTATAGGCTAGAACCAATAGACAGCATTCCTGAGATCTGAAAAGTCTAAGTCTTGTTTGTGGTATTCCGAGTAGGATTTGGGATGGGATGATTGTGACGAGCTTTAAACTCACGACTATTGGGCGCAGTGACAGTGTGCAAAAGGATCAAGGGATCCTATTCCGACACAAGTGAGAACCGACAGATGATTAGCTCTGCGGTAGCTGTGCTTGGTATTTTTCATCTGAGACGAGAAATTCGACAGTTGATTAGCTGTACAGAAACTGTAGCAAGACCATTTTCACTGAGAAGATCATACAACTTGCCATGGAAAGGAGGACGCATGATTGGATGAAGACAATAGGAAAGCTGAGGTTCAGAAGCAACAAAGCATCTCCAAATGCTTATTTGAAATTTCCATTACTGAATTACATAAGTATCTCTATGTTATTTTCCATTTTATTTATCTTTTAATTATCAAATCCTCATAACCATTTGAATCCGTCTGACTGAGATTTACAAGATGACCATAGCTTGCTTCAAGCCATCAATCTCCGTGGGATTGACCCTTACTCACGTAAGGTATTACTTGGATGACCCAGTGCACTTGCTGGTTAGTTGTGCAGAGTTGTGAAAAGTGTGATCACAATTTCGTGTACCAATTTCTAACTATCCTAAAAAACCAGAAATTCAATAATTAATCTAGCTAAACGTAACAGATAAAATTGACTAGCAAGTAAGAAAATAGGGTAATGGGAGGCAGGAGAAACCTGGAAGGTAGGCAGAATAGAAAATGTAGGACTGGGAAATAGGAAGAACAGCAGCACCGCCCCAAATTGGTGGCGATGGGCCTCGCGGTGGTGCAGGGAGCAACGCGGCGCGAAGCAGTAAAGCAAAGGGCAGCCTAGGGTACATGGTGCGGTGAAGCAGTAAAGGAAAGGAGGTTGAATGTGAGAAGGGGGGAGAAAAGTGATGATGAAGGTGGCGGAGGGTTCGCCGGTGACTATGGTAGAGTTGGGTTACTAGAAGGAGAACAGAGAGAGGGCGGTGAGAGAGGGAAGTGAGAAAAGAGGAGGAAAGAAAGAGGGAGGAGAAGGGGAAGGAAGGAGAGAGGAGACGGCGGCAGCGATGGGCGCCGGCATTGGCGGTCGGTGGCAGTCATGAGCTTGAGAGCGGTGGTTATGAAGGGAAGAGAGGAAGGAAACATTGGGAGGAAGGAGGGGTAGGGTACATGAATGGTAGGGTTCTCGCATCCCAGGGGGTTATGAATTTCAAAACCACACGTACGCATCCTGTACGCTGGGCATGGGTGGTCGAAGGAAAGGAGGGATTTGGAGGCGCCAAGTGCGCCGAAGCGTGAATGAGGATGTACACATGGACGCGTCCGCGTGGGTTGAGAGTTGGGCCAGAGGCATAGTGTTGGTCCGGAGTTAGCACAACTCTCGGGTCATATGTATGGGAACTGTGTCAGCAAATCGACGCGTACGCGTCATGTACGCGCACGCGTGCCTTTCTTTAAACGCATCGACGCATACGCGTGACATACGTGTACGCATGCATGAACCTTGTGCTACACACCCAGTGTTTGTACAATGTTTGCCTAACTCTCTGGAAAAATGTATGGGGGCTGCATCTGCTCATCGATGCGTACGCATACAGCGTGCGTACGCGTCCCGGCCCTCTCTTCATTTTTTTTTAAAAATACTAAGAATAGCTCAAAATCTCCCTAACACTACTTACATATCAAAACCAACCAAAAAATGCAAAACTAGAAAAATCTTTTTGGCTTTTGAGGGGTTTTCAAGTATAAGCAAGGAAACTTGCATCATACGCAACCAACAACCAAATTATTAAAACAACTATATGAAGAGAAAAACTACCTACAATGGCAACTCAAATTACTTATTAATCAAAGCTATAAGAGAGTGGAAAGAGTTTACCATGGTGGGGTGTTTCCTACCTAGCACTTTTAGTTTAAGTCCTTAAGTTGGACATTTGGGAAGCTCTTTGTCATGGTGGCTTATGCTTGTACTTATCCTTGAATTTCCAAGGATCTTTGCTCCTCAAATGGTTGACAGAAATTCCAACCGTCTTCACCAAGCTTGGGTAAAGTTCTACCCAAGAGATGAGCTCCCACAGTTGGTCTTCATCTTTCGATCCGGGATCCTATATCTTGTTTTCACACCCATCTTCAAGTGGATTATCATGAATCTTTCATCCGGGTGGTTGACACATAGAATTCTCTTTAGAAAGCCAAATCATCTTCCTAGACCCTTAATGAGCCTAATTCCATGCTTCCGACCACTACACAACTCCTTTTTACTCTTAGTTCCATGAAGAGCTCTAAGTTGCCCATCCATTTCAATCAAGCCATATTCAAGTGAGAAAGTGAAGCTTAAGGGTAAGAGTTTTACCCACTTAAATGTTGTGTTGGACGGTAACTTAGGAAGGGTAACTTCTCCACACTTAGACAATGCGAGGTCTACTCCCTTATGCTCTTTCTTAGTGATTTCCACCTCTTGACAACTTTCTTCAGATTCTTCTTGCTTGTTGACTTCTTCCATTTCCTCCTCATCATCAATCGAGTCAAACTTGGGAGGTTGTGTGAAATCTACATCAATATCGGCTTCACATTCGTCGGAAGAATCTTCAACAAGGTCATCAATGTTGCTTGGTGTTGAGTTGTCTTCAATAACTTCAACTTCAAATTCCATGGAAGAGGATTCCATTTTGGATAAGAATTCATTAATGATGGAGTTTTCCTCTTGATTAACCTCTTCAAAGTCTCCAACTATGATATGCTTTGGAGGTTGTACACCCTCCTCAACATCAATATTAGGCTTCTTGGGGAGAGGTTCTTGAGATTCCCATGGTGGTTCCGCATCTCCTAAATCTTCAACCACCTCTTCCTCTTCTTAAACAATCATGGCTTCCTCCAATTGTTCCAATACAAAGTCTAGCTCCTCACTCTCCACCGGTCTTTCAAATCTCTCCTTCATGCTTTTCTCTTCTTTTGATCTATCATATATGGCCACGGAAGTACCTTGAGTGTTCAAGCATTGGTAGGCTAAAGTGTGCACTACCTCGGTCAAGTTAGCCACAAAACTCTAGTGCATTCCTTTGCATGGCCTCTTGTCCTTTAAGTATCAAAGTGAGAGAATTGTCCATTGGAGCTTGGGGTGGATAGGAAGGTTCATCATTTTGGAGAAAGGGTTCATAATAGGAAGGTGGTTCTTCTTGGTGGAAATATGGCGGTGATGTGTATTGAGGTGGTTCTTGGTAGTAATCATGATAGGGTTGTGGTGGTTCTAAAGGTTCTTATTTGTGATAGTCACAAGGATATGGCATGGGTAATTGGTCATATAATGAATAAGGGTCATTGGGGGTGTTTGGTAAAAAGAGGCTTGTGAGTATGATTGAGGATCATGTTGAGGATGGGTTTCATAGGCATATGATGGTGGTTGTTGATAGTCACAAGAAGGTTCATCATAGCCATTGAATTGACATGCATTAGGATGGGAATTATACCTATAAGTGTCCGGAGGTTGTTGCCAAGAGAAGTGATCAATTCCTTGAGGCTCCTCCCATCTTTGATGGTTCCATCCTTGATGCATGTTGTCATTAAAGTTCATAACTCCTACAACACAATTTGATCCAAACTCATAGGCAAAGGGGTGAGAATTCATAGTGGAAGCAAAATAAAACTAACAAAGCTCTAAAAACTAGCAAAAACTAACAAACAAGCAAAAGACAACTATATTCACAATATTCACATATATACAATAACCAATAACAAGGAACACAATTGCAATTCTCCGCCAACGGTGCCATTTTGATGATCGTATTTTTTTGTGTGGTCTAGAATTTTACTAATGAAATCTCGTTGTAAGTATAGTTTCTAAACCAACAATAATGCTTTCATACAAAAATTTGTTTGTCACAAGTACAAACCCCTAATAAATCTAATAACTGAAGTATTTAAACATCGGGTCATATCTCAAAGGAATTGCAGGGTAGTATTCTTGTTATTGGTTATGAGTTGTATATTTGGAAGGTTTTGGATAAGAAATATGAAAAGTAATGAAAATCAAATTATAAAACGGTCTTGGCAAGGTTTGGTGGTTAAGGATCTCTATCCCTATCATTAATCACAACATGATAATTGCAAGGATCAATCCATTAAATCATCCTCTAACAAGTAAAGGAAAGACAAATGAGCTATATCAATCCAAGTCCATAAGTCCTAACTATTCACTAATTGAATTAATGAGAGCTAGAGTCAATGGCTATCAATCATCAATCACTTGGATATTAGTAACTCAAGAGTTCCTAAGCTACCATATCAAGCCAAGAACATAAAATTCTACTCTAACATTCTTCCAAGCATTTTATCAAACACTTGGAAGGCATAAAAGGAAAGTGGTAGGCGAAATTGTGATATCTAATAATGGCATTCAACTTTGGTATGCGTGTTTATAACTCGGCACTTTCTTCACAATTTCGCACAACTAACCAGCAAGTGCACTGGGTCGTCCAAGTAACAAACCTTACGTGAGTAAGGGTCGATCCCACGGAGATTGTTGGTATGAAGCAAGCTGTGGTCATCTTGTAATTCTCAGTTAGGTGGAAAATAAATGGTTATGGAGTTTTCGAATAATAATAATAATAAATAAAACCTAAAATAAAGATAGAAATACTTATGTAAATCATTGGTGGGAATTTCAGATAGGCGTATGAAGATGCTGTGCTCCTTCTGAATCTCTGCTTTCCTACTGCCTTCATCCAATCCTTCTTACTCCTTTCCATGGCAAGCTGTATGTAGGGCATCACCGTTGTTAATAGCTACATCCTATCCTCTCAGTGAAAATGGTCCAAATGCTCTGTCACAGCACGACTAATCATCTGTCGGTTCTTGATCATGTCGGAATAGAATCCATTGATTCATTTGCGCTTGTCATCACGCCCAACAATT
Organism: Arachis hypogaea; assembly: GCF_003086295.3. NCBI lineage: Eukaryota > Viridiplantae > Streptophyta > Magnoliopsida > Fabales > Fabaceae > Arachis > Arachis hypogaea. Next base: position 68,295,253 of record NC_092045.1, on the reverse strand, counting down.
GCGAGTTTGAAGCTCGTCACAGTCATTCAATCCCTGAATCCTACTCGGAATACCACAAAAAAGGTTTAGACTTTCTGGATTCTCATGAATGCCGCTATCAATTCTAGCTTATACCACGAATATTCTGATTAAGGAATCCAAGAGATATGCGCCTGGCCTAAGGTAGAACGGAAGTGGTTGTCAATCACGCGTTCATAGGTGAGAATGATGATGAGTGTCACAGATCATCACATTCATCATGTTAAAGTGCAACGAATATCTTAGAACAGGAATAAACTGAATTGAATAGAAAATAGTAGTAATTGCATTAAACTCAGAGGTACAGCAGAGCTCCACACCCTTAATATATGGTGTGTAGAAACTCCACCGTTGAAAATACATAAGTGATGGTCCAGGCATGGCCGAATGGCCAGCCCCCAAAATGTGATATGAATTCAAAAATAGGGAGAAGGACCAGATATGTGGTCAAAAGACTGAATGGTCAGAGACACCTAGTACAACAGTAAAATGTCATATTTATACTAGACTAGCTACTAGGATTTACAGAAGTAAGTAATTGATGCAGAAATCCACTTCTAGGGCCCACTTGGTGTATGCTTGGGCTGAGCTTGAGCTTTACATGTGCAGAGGCTTCGTTTGGAGTTGAACGCCAAGTTGTAACGTGTTTTTGGCGTTCAACTATGGTTCGTGACAATGTTCTGGCGTTTGACTCCAGAATGCAGCATGAAATTGGCGTTGAGCGCCAGTTTACATCATCTAATCACGAATAAAGTATGGACTATTATATATTGCTGGAAATCTATGGATGTCTACTTTCCAACGCCATTGAGAGCGCACCATTTGGAGTTCTGTAGCTCCAGAAAATCTATTTTGAGTGCAGGGAGGTCAGAATCCAACAGCATTAGCAGTCCTTTGTTAGCCTTCTTATCAGAGTTTTGCTCAGGTCCCTCAATTTCAGCCAGAAAATACCTAAAATTATAGAAAAATACACAAACTCATAGTAAAGTCTAGAAATGTGAATTTAGCATAAAAACTAATGAAAACATCCCTAAAGTAGCTAGATCCTACTAAAAACTACCTAAAAATAATGCCAAAAATCGTATAAATTATCCGCTCATCACAACACCAAACTTAAATTGTTGCTTGTCCCCAAGCAACGGAAAATCAAATAGGATAAAAGATAAGAGAATATACTATAAAGCTCAAAATATCAATGAATATTAGTTCTAACTAGATGAGCGGGACTTGTAGCTTTTAGCTTCTGAACAGTTTTGGCATCTCACTTTATCCTTTGAAGTTTAGAATGATTGGCATCCTAGGAACTTAGAATTTCAGATAGTGTTATTGATTCTCCTAGTTAAGTATGTTGATTCTTGAACACAGCTACTTTTATGAGTCTTGGCCGTGGCCCTAAGCATTTTGTTTTCCAGTATTACCACCGGATACATAAATGCCACAGACACATGACTGGGTGAACCTTTTCAGATTGTGACTTAGCTTTGCTAAAGTCCCCAGTTAGAGGTGTCCAGAGCTCTTAAGCACACTCTTTTTGTTTTGGATCATGACCTTAACCACTCAATCTCAAGATTTTCACTTGGACCTGCATGCCACAAGCACATGGTTAGGGACAGCTTAATTTAGCCACTTAGGCCTGGATTTTATTTCCTTGGGCCCTCCTATCCATTGATGCTCAAAGTGTTGGATCCTTTTTACCCTTGCCTTTTGGTTTTAAGGGATATTGGCTTTTTCTGCTTGCTTTTTCTTTTTCTTTCTATTTTTTTTGCCACTTTTTTTCTTCTTTTTTTCGCAAGCTTTTGCTTTCTCACTGCTTTTTCTTGCTTAAAGAATCAATTTCATGATTTTTCAGATTATCAATAACATTTCTCTTTGTTCATCATTTTTTCAAGAGCCAACAATTTTAACATTCATAAACAACAAGATAAAAAATATGCACTGTTCAAGTATTCATTCAGAAAACAAAAAAGTATTGTCACCACATCAATATAATTAAACTAAATTCAAGGACAATTTCGAAACTCATGTACTTCTTGTTCTTTTGATTTAAAAACATTTTTCATTTAAGAAAGGTGAAGGATTCATGGAATTATTCATAGCCTATGGACATAGTTACTAAATACTGATGATCATGAAGTAAAGACACAAAACATAGACAAACATATAGGATAAAATCGAAAAACAGAGAATTAAGAACAAGGAAGTTAAGGAATGAGTCCACCTTAGTGAGGGTGGCGCCTTTTTGAAGGAACAATGGTGCTTTTTGAGCTCCTCTATGTCTCTTCCTTGCCTCTGTTGCTTGATCCCTAGTGATTTTGGTGCTCTTATCCTTAGTTGCTCCCAATAATTGTGTGGAGGAAAATGTATCTCCTGAGGTATCTCAGGGATTTCTTGATGAGGGAATTCCTCATGCTCTCTTGATGTGCAGTCAAATGCTCTTCTACTAAGCTATAGACCCTTGAGATGAATCTCTCCATCTCCCATGACTCGGAGGTGGAAGCTTTTTGTCTTCCCTTTTCTCTTTTTTGAGGTTTCTCTGGCCTTAGGTGCCATCAATAGTTTTAGAAAAATAAAAAAAGGTATGCTTTTACCACACCAAACTTAGAATGTTGCTTGCCCTCGAGCAAAGAGGAAAGAAAGGAAGGAGAAAAAGATATGGAGGAGAGGGAGAGATGTGTATGTTTCGGCCATATGGGTGGGATTGGGTGGGGAAGAGATTGATGGATGTGAGTGGTGAAGAGGTGATGGGGAAGAGAGATTGAGGTGATTGGTGAAGAAGGGAGAAGGTGGGTTGAGGTAGGTGGGGATCCTGTGGGGTCCACAGATCCTGAGGTGTCAAGGATTTAACATCTCTGCACCAATTAGGCGTGTAAAATGCCATCTGAGTGCAATCCTGGCATTTAACGCCAGATTGATGCTTGTTTCTGGCGTTAAACGCCAGCTTTATGCTTGTTCTGGGCGTTCAACGCCCATCTGCAGCATGTTTCTGGCGTTGAACGCCAGCTTTCCTCAGTGTGTAATCCTGGCATTTAAACGCCAGATTACTGCATGTTTCTGGTGTTCAACGCCAGATCCATGCTCTGTTCTGGCATTGAACACCAGCCAGATGCCTCTTACTTGCATTTAAACGCCAGTAAGTCCTTCCTCCAGGTTGTGATTTTTCTTCTACTGTTTTTGATTCTGTTTTTAATTTTAGTATTTTTTTGTGACTCCACATGATCATGAACCTAATAAAACATAAAAGAACAAAAAAAGAAAAATAAAATTAGATAAATAAAAATTGGGTTGCCTCCCAATAAGCGCTTCTTTAATGTCAATAGCTTGACAGTGGGCTCTCATGGAGCCACACAGGTGATCACGTCAATGTTGTAGACTCCCAACACCAAACTTAAAGTTTGTATATGGGGATTCAACACCAAACTTAGAGTTTGATTGTGAAGGCTTTGTTTGACTCTGTACTGAGAGAAGCTTTTCATGCTTCCTCTCCATGGTTGCAGAGGAACACCCTTGGGTCTTAAACACAAGGTAGTCCCTATTCAATTGAAGGACTAATTCTCCTCTGTTAACATCAATCACAGCTCTTGCTGTGGCTAGGAAGGGTCTTCCAAGGATGATGCATTCATCCTCATTCTTCCTAGACTCTAAGATTATGAAATCAGTAGGGATGTAAAGGCCCTCAACGTTTACTAAGACATCCTCTACTAATCCATAAGCTTGTCTTTGTGATCTGTCTGCCATTTGCAATGAAAATATGGCAGGCTGTACCTCAATGATCCCCAGCTTCTCCATTACAGAGAGTGGCATAAGATTTATGCCTGACCCTAGGTCACACAGAGCCTTGTCAAAGGTCATGGCACTTATGATACATGGTATTAAGAATTTACCAGGATCTTATTTCTTTTGAGGTAAAGTTTGTTGAACCCATGTATCTAGTTCACCAATGAGCAAGGGAGGTTCACCTTCCCAAGTCTCAGTACCAAACAACTTGGCATTTAGCTTCATGATAGCTCTTAGATATTGAGCAACTTGCTCTCCAGTTACATCTTCATACTCTTCAGAGGAAGAATAGTCTTCAGAGCTCATGAATGGTAGAAGGAGGTTTAATGGAATCTCTATGGTCTCTATATGAGCCTCAGATTCCTTTAGGTCCTCAATAGGGAACTCCTTCTTGCTTGAGAGACGTCCCATGAGGTCTTCCTCATTGGGATTCACGTCCTCTCCTTCCTCTCTAGGTTCGGCCATGTTGATTATGTCAATGGCCTTGCACTCTCTTTTTGGATTCTCTTCAGTATTGCTTGGGAGAGTACTAGCAGGAGTTTCAGTGACTTTCTTACTCAGCTGGCCCACTTGTGCCTCCAAATTTCTGATGGAGGACCTTGTCTCACTCATGAAACTTAAAGTGGCCTTAGACAGACCAGAGACTAAGTTTGCTAAATTAGAGGTGCTCTGCTCAGAATTCTCTGTCTGTTACTGAGAAGATGATGGATAAGGCTTGATATTATTGAGCCTATTTCTTCCACCATTATTAAAGCCTTGTTGGGGCTTTTGTTGATCCTTCCATGAGAAATTTGGATGATTTCTCCATGATGAATTATAGGTGTTTCCATAAGGTTCACCCATGTAATTTACCTCTGCTATTGCAGGGTTCTCAGGATTATAAGCTTCTACTTCAGAAAATGCCTCTTTAGTACTGTTGGATGCATTTTGCCATCCATTCATACTTTGAGAAATCATGTTGACTTACTGAGTCAACATTTTGTTCTGATCCAATATGGCATTCAAAGCATCAATTTCAAGAACTCCATTCCTTTGAGGTGTCCCATTATTCATGGAATTCCTCTCAGAAGTGTACATGAATTGGTTATTTGCAACCATTTCAATAAGTTCCTGAGCTTCTGCAGGCGTTTTCTTTAGGTGAATAGATCCACCTGTAGAATGGTCCAGTGACATCTTAGAGAACTCAGACAGACCATAATAGAATATATTTATCTTGGTCCACTCTGAAAACATGTCAGAAGGACACTTTTTGGTCATCTGCTTGTATCTTTCCCAAGCTTCATAGATGGATTCACCATCTTTTTGCTTGAAGGTCTGAACATCCACTCTAAGCTTGCTCAGCTTTTGAGGAGGAAAGAATTTAACCAAGAAGGCCGTGACCAGCTTATCCCAAGAGTCCAGGCTATCCTTAGGTTGTGAATCCAACCATATTCTAGCTTTGTCTCTTATAGCAAAGGGGAAAAGCATGAGCCTGTAGACTTCAGGATCTACTCCATTAGTCTTAACAATCTCACAGATCTACAAGAACTCAGTTAAAAACTGGTAGGGATCTTCTGATGGAAGTCCATGAAACTTGCAGTTTTGTTGCATTAGAGCAACTATTAAGGTTTCAGCTAAAAATTGTTTGCTCCAATGGCAAGAATTGAGATGCTTCTTCCATCAAACTTGGACGTAGGTGTAGTATAATCACCAAGCATCCTTCTTGCATTATTGTTGTTGGGTTCAGCTGCCATCTCCTTTTCTTGTTCGAAAATTTCAGCAAGGTGTCTCTGGATTGTTGTAATTTAGCTTCTCTTAGTTTTCTCTTCAGAGTCCTTTCAGGTTCAGGATCAGCTTCAACAAGAATGCCTTTTTCCTTGTTCCTACTCATATGAGAAAGAAGAGAACAGAAAAGGAAGAGGAATCCTCTATGTCACAGTATAGAGATTCCTTTATGTTAGTAGAAGAAGAAAGGGAATAAGAGTGAAGAAGAATGAATAATCCAAACACAAGGGTGAGGATAGGAATAGAGATTTGAGATGAAGAGAAGTGTTAGTAAATGAATAAATAAATAGAATAAGATGAGAGAGAGAAGTTTTCGAAAATAATTTTTGAAAAGGAGTTAATGATTTTTGAAAATTAAAGGTGAAATAAAATTAAAATTAAAATTTAAATTAATTAATTAATTAAAAGTATTTTGAAAAGGAAGGAGAAGTTTTCGAAAATTTGAAATAAAATAAGAAAAAGATTTTGAAAAATTAAATTAAAATTTTCGAAAAAAATAGTAAGAAAAATGAAAAAGATTTGATTTTTTTTAAAATTTTGAAAATTTGACTTGACTTACAAGAAATAACTAATTTTAAAAATTTTTTGACTAAGTCAACTCAAATTTTTGAAATTTTGAGAGAAAAAAGTAAAAGATATTTTTTTGATTTTTGAATTTTTAATGAGGAGGGAGAAAAACACAAATATGACCCAAAACATGAAAATTTTAGATCAAAACACTTAATGCATGCAAGAACACTATGAATGTCAAGATGAACACCAAGAATACTTTGAAGATCATGATGAATATCAAGAACATAATTTTTGAAAAATTTTTTATGCAAAGAAAACATGCAAGACACCAAACTTAGAAAACTTTCATGTTTAGACACTATGAATGCAAAAATGCACATGAAAAACATCATATAACACAAAACAAGAAAATTTAAAGATCAAACAAGAAGACTTACCAAGAACAGCTTGAAGATCATAAAGAACACTATGAATGCATGAATTTTCGAAAAATGCAAGAAGAAGATGAATATGCAATTGACACCAAACTTAAAACATGACACACACTCAAACAAGAATCACAAAATATTTTTGATTTTTATGTTTTTATGATTTTTTTTGTATTTTTATTATTTTTTTCCAAAACATATAGGAAAAAGGAAGTAATGAATTCAAAGTCCTCAATCAAAATTCCAGGAATCATACCAGGTTAGTCTAAAGCTTGATGGCCAGCCAAGCTTCAGCATACCATTTTGAAAATCTAGAATTCATTCTTAAAAACTCTGAAGGATTTTTCGAAAACAGAGGGAGAAAATTTTTTGAAAGATTTTTGAAAATTTTTTTTGAAAATAAATGAAAAGAAAATTACCTAATCTGAGCAACAAGATGAACCGTCAGTTGTCCAAACTCGAACAATCCCCGGCAACGGCGCCAAAAATTTGGTGTTGTTACCGGATTAAAAACTTGTCACCATTGTGGTCTGTAAACAATTGTGAAATTGTTGTTCGAAATTGATTCCCTGGCAACGGCGCCAAAAACTTAGTAGGCGAAATTGTGATCTCTAATAATGGCATTCAACTTTGGTATGCGCATTTATAACTCATCACTTTCTTCACAACTTCGCATAACTAACCAGCAAGTGCACTGGGTCATCCAAGTAATAAACCTTATGTGAGTAAGGGTCGATCCCACGGAGATTGTTGGTATGAAGCAAGCTATAGTCATCTTGTAATTCTCAGTTAGGTGGATAATATATGGTTATGGAGTTTTTGAATAATAATAATAATAAATAAAACATAAAATAAAGATAGAAATACTTATGTAAATCATTGGTGGGAATTTCAGATAGGCGTATGAAGATGTTGTGCTCCTTCTGAATCTCTACTTTCCTACTGCCTTCATAATCCTTCTTACTCCTTTCCATAGCAAGCTGTATGTAGGGCATCACCGTTGTCAATGTCTACATCCCATCCTCTCAGTGAAAATGGTCCAAATGCTCTGTCACAGCACGGCTAATCATCTATCGGTTCTCTCGGTTCTCGATCATGTCGGAATAGAATTCATTGATTCTTTTGCGCTTGTCATCACGCCCAACAATCGCGAGTTTAAAGCTCGTCACAGTCATTCAATCCCTGAATCCTACTCGGAATACCACAGACAAGGTTTAGACTTTTCGGATTCTCAAGAATGCCGCCATCAATTCTAGCTTATACCACGAAGATTCTGATTAAGAAATCCAAGAGATATGCGCCCGGCCTAAGGTAGAACAGAAATGGTTGTCAATCATGCGTTCATAGGTGAGAATGATGATGAGTGTCACAGATCATCACATTCGTCATGTTAAAGTGCAACGAATATCTTAGAATAGGAATAAACTGAATTGAATAGAAAATAGTAAGAATTGCATTAAACTCAGAGGTACAGCAGAGCTCCACACCCTTAATCTATGGTGTTTAGAAACTCCATCGTTGAAAATACATAAGTGATGGTCCAGGCATGGCCGAATGGCCAGCCCCCAAAATGTGATATGAATTCAAAAATAGGGAGAAGGACCAGATATGTGGTCAAAAGACCGAATGGTCAGAGACACCTAGTACAATAGTAAAATGTCCTATTTATACTAGACTAGCTACTAGGGTTTACAGAAGTAAGTAATTGATGCAGAAATCCACTTCCAGGGCCCACTTGGTGTGTGCATGGACTGAGCTTGAGCTTTACACGTGCAGAGGCTTCTTTTGGAGTTGAACGCCAAGTTGTAACGTGTTTTTGGCGTTCAACCCTGGTTCGTGATGTGTTTCTACCGTTTGACTCCAGAATGCAGCATGAAACTGGCGTTGAGCACCAGTTTACGTCGTGTAATCACGAATAAAGTATGAACTATTACATATTGCTGGAAAGCTCTGGATGTATACTTTCCAACGCCATTGAGAGCACGCCATTTGGAGTTCTGTAGCTCCAGAAAATCTATTTCGAGTGCAGGGAGGTCAGAATCCAACAGCATCAGCAGTCCTTTGTCAGCTTTCTTATTAGAGTTTTGCTCAGGTCCCTCAATTTCAGCCAGAAAATACCTGAAATTACAGAAAAACACACAAAGTCATACTAAAGTTCAGAAATGTGAATTTAGCATAAAAACTAATGCAAACATCTCTAAAAGTAGCTAGATCCTACTAAAAACTACCTAAAAACAATGCCAAAAAGCGTATAAACTATCCGCTCATCAGAAAGCATAGTAAATTGACAACAAGAATGAAATCTAACAACAATTAATTGCAAAGAATTAACAACAACAATCAAGAAAAACACAATTATCATGAATTACCTCAAATTGCATTAAAAGAAAATAAGAGGAACAATAGTAGATCAACTTACAAAGTATAGAAACAAAATAAAGGAAATTACAACAGGAGAATATAAGAACAAGATGTAGCAACATAGAATTGAAAGGTAGAAGTAGATGAAAGCAAGGATTAAAACCTAGATCTAAGAAATTCTAACCTAAATCTAATCCTAATTCTAGAGAGAGGAGAGAGCTTCTCTCTCTAGAAAACCTAACTCTAAAACTAGATCGAAAGTGTGTTATGTTCTAAGGTGTGGAATGATGCCTTTCCCTTCAATCCTTGATCCTTTTAAGCATTTTGGCGCCAAGGTTGTTCAGATTGGGCCCCACAGCCTCTGCGAATTCGCTAGGCACGATTCACTTAAAAATCACGTGACAGCACCGACGTATACGCGTACAGTACGCGTACGCGTCCATGAGATTTTTACAATCCGCGCGTATGCGTCTAGTGCACGTGGGCGTCCATGGACACATCCTAAATCTTTGACTTTTCTTGATTTCTCCACTTTGCATGCTTTCTCTTCACTCCTATGATCCATTCCTAGCCCTTTTCAATCTGAAATCACTACCAAACACATCAAGACATCTAGTGGAATCAAAGGAAGATTAAAATTATCAAATCAAGGGTCCAAAAGCATATTTTCACATTTAAGCATAAATTAGGAGACAATCATGAAACTATGCTATTTTATTGAATAAATGTGAGAAAAGGTTAACAAAATGCTCTATAGCAAATTATAACCTCAATAGTTAACCAACAATGAATATCAAAAACAATTATGCTAAAATAGTAGTCAATTAATAATAAGCAGAATATATAGTAAACAAGATCGAAAATCCAACACTTTTAATGAAAGAGAAAATGAAATGTAAAATTAACTAACTAAACAAATAATTAACTAAAAAGAATGGTTGTAAATGGTGTTTGATAGTGTTGGACGAGGGGTGAAGAGTGGAAAGAAAAGAGAAGAAGTAAGAAGAAGGAAAGAAATGGAAAGAAGAGAAGAAAAGAAGATGATGGGGGGAAGGCAATCCACGCATACGCGTAGTGCACGCGTGCGCGTGGTGAGGTGCAATGGGGTCGAGGCGTACGCGCGGGTGGTGTCCGAGAGGATCGACGCGTATGCGTGAGGCACGCGTACGCGTGGGTTGACTTGTGCCTCATGCACAAAGTTTGCATGATGTAGGCACATCTCTCGGGTAAGTGTCTAGAGGAATGAAACTTCTTCATCTTCGCGTACGCGTGGGTGACGCGTGCGCATGGATTGGCCGAAATGCTTGGAGCATGCGTATGCGTGAGGTGCGCGTACGCGTGGGTTGGTGCTCTGTTTTTCAAATTTTTCTATGTTTTTCCACCAATCCAAGCGTTCCAAACCTCTAAACAGCTAGTTGGAAACATGCGTCTTTGTAGGGGAAAAGGGAGGGATCATTCATACATACTTACATAGAATTTTGGCTAGTTTTTGTTCTTGTTCTTCTAGAGAGAGAAACCCTCATTCTTCTCTAGATCTAGTTTGATTTGATTTTCCTTGTTGAAATTCTGAATAGGATATTGTTGATTTTAGTTTGAATTACTTAATTTGATTTCTATAGTATAATTTCATTTTGGATCTTGTGTTGGATTTATGCTTCCTTGTTATTTTTCTATTTTCTTCTCATTTTATGAACTTAATGGATCTTGAATTTCTACCATTGTATTGATGTTTTCCATGATTAATAGTGTTGTTTGAGTTATTTTCCATTGATAATTGTTAGTAGGTATTTGTAATTTCCAATTTATTTGCAATTTGAATATGTCTTTTGTTAGTGCATACCATGTGTTTGATGAAATATTTCCCTTGATTATGGAGTAGTTTCCTTTACTCTTGGCCTAGGTTAAGGGAATTGGTTAAACTTGAGTCATCGGGTCTAATTGATTTGGTGATTTGAGAACCCTTGGTGGTCAAGTTGATACCCATTGACACTTGATGGAGTGCAGAAGCTGGTGAATTAAAAATTTATTAAAATGGTTACGTTGCAAGTATAGTTCTTAACTCACCGAAAATCTGCCTATCAATTTAGAAATATGTCATTGAAAGTTTAAATTAAAATTACTGGGAGTTTTAAGTCCCAGGTCGTCTCCCAACGAGTTGCAGAAAAATGTGCTGTTTTATTAATCAGATATTCCAAAAAGAGTTGAGCTAAGTAAATTGGGATTTAAATTGAGGAATTTTAAATAATAAAAATAAGAGGCCTTGACTGGGAATTGATTGGTTAGAATCTCTATCATTGATGGTGTGATTGTAAGATTAATTTATAATTAATAGTTGTTCTTTTTGGTTATCCCTTACTAGGTAAGAGAAAGTCAAACAAGTGGAAATGCCAGATCTGTTCACAAGTTGCAACCCACTTAGTTCAAAGGGATTGGCGTCGGTGACAGGATAGCAATCCAACATTCAACCCAATTACAATTTTTTCTTTCAATCCTTCCAACTCAAGAGTTCCTTTTAATCAACTCCCCATCAAGTAATGAAACTACTCACGCATTGTAAATAAAGAATCCATGGCACATGAAAGGGAATTAAAAGAAGACATGATTATTGGAATGGAATTTAAATTAAAAAGAAATAATCCTTGCATTAATTAATCATAAAAATATCTGAATGACAAAATTGAACATAACAAAGAACATGGAAGAATAAAACCAAGTTAAGAGAACAAACTAGAGTGATGAAATCTTGATGAGGAAAATAACTCTTCTCAATGTTCCAATGCTAAGATCAATTGAAAATTAAAATTCTTAAAACTAGAGAGAAAAAAACCTAAGAGAGTCAAAAACTAGATCTAAACTACTTAATGAATGTTTTCTCTATTGTTTCTGCATATTCTATGACTCTGGTCTGCTGTTCCGGGCCGACATAGGGTCCAAAGTCGCTGGTTTCAGATTCTGCAGTTTATGCAGATCGCGCATGTCACGCGATCGCGTCGTCCAGGCAGACGCGTCGCTGGCGCTTTTCCTCTTCACGCGTTCGCGTCATCCACGCTACCGCGTTGCTTGTGCTTTCCAATCCGCGCGGTCGCGCAACCCATGCGGCCGCGTCACTGCAATTTGCGCTCCTTCGCGCGGTCGCGTGAGCCATGCGACCGCGTCACGTTTTGCTGGTTATCTCCTCAAACTCTTGTGTTCCTTCCATTTTTGCTAGCTTCCTCTCCAATCTCCATTTCATTCATGCCCTATAAAGCCTGAAACACTTGACACACAGATTACGGCATCGAATGGAATAAAGGAGAATTAAAATTAAATAATTAAAGTCTCTGGGAAGCAATTTTCAAACATGTAATAAATTCAGGAAGGAAATCTAAATGCATGCTAAATTAATGAATAAGTGGGTAAGGATCATAACAAAACCACACAACTAAACACAATATAAACTATAAAATAGTGGTTCATCAACCTCCCCACACTTAAACATTAGCATGTCCTCATGCTAAATTGAAGGAGACAAGGAAATAAGTATGAACATGCAAAAACTCATGAAATGCAATGCAATCCTACATACATAAATAAATACAACTATATGATTATTATCCACTTGATCAAAAGTAAATAAGCCCTTCAAAACAATTACAAATCAAATTCCACTAATTCTATCATCATATAATAAAACCGATAAAAGTGCAAGAAGATAGCTTATGAAGGCTGGAAACATGAAAATTCGAGCATTGAACCCTCACTGATAATGTATGTACGCTCTAATCTCTAGTGTATAGGGTAATCACTCTATTCTTCTCTAGTCATGCTTTCTAACTTTTGTTTTTCTCCTAACCAATCAACAACAGTTAATATACCACTGCAAACATCATGAGGTCTTTTTAGGGTTGTAATGGGGCCAAGGTGCAGGTAAGGATATACATATGGCTAAGTGAGCTTTATAAATTGAATCTTTAATTAACCTAAGCTCTCACCTAATATACATATATTCTATATACTTTTAAATTCATGCCTACCTACCCATAATTCCCTTTTTCAACCCATACTCATGTTTCAACCTTGTATTTTAATTCTATTATATGTGCATTGATCTTTGAATTCTGAATTTAACATTGGGGTAATTTTGTCCCCTTATTTATTGAATATTTTTTTTTGAATAAATAAAGCTTATCAATGCACATAGATTTTTCATTTTTATATTTTCACATGAGTGGGTATCCAAATTTTCTTTAAATTTTCATGACACATTCCCTTAACAACTTCTGTTCCCACAATTTCCCATACTTAACTAGCACACACAATTCTATCTTAAGCTAACCAAAGATTCAATTTGGGATATGCAATTGTTTTTCAGCTTAAGGTTAGTAATGTGGTGAAATATAGAACAAATGGGGTTTTAAAAGCTCAAAGTGGTTAACAAGGGTAATTGAAAAGGGTAGGCTTGATTTGGATAAGTGAGTTTAAACAAATAATGGCCTCAATCATGTGCAAGCATGTAAATATAATAAATATTGGACATATAAGATAAAACAAAATATAGATTACAATCATAGAGAAGTAAACACACAAGAATAAAATAATTATGGTTAAATAGTGTAACCATACATAAAGGCTCAAATCTTTCACAGGTTATGTGTTCTTTAGCTCAAACATCATGTTCCAGATACAACTCAAGCAGATTTATCATAAAAACTTTGAAAAAAATTAGTGAAATTTTGTTCCAAAGATAGATTTTTTTTTAAAAGAAACTTATTGTCTTTTCAATCAAGTAGCATGCAACTATCCTAACCTATGCAATTTATTCTATTCTATAAAAGAAAGAAAAAAAATCTAACTAAAATATCCTAATTATTGGTGTCAGAGAGGAGAATTTACCTCCGGAAGTCAGGTACTGACCGACCTCCCCACACTTAAGGCTTTGCACCGTCCTCGGTGCCATCTGTCAGGAACAGGGGTAGGCTGGTGGCAGTATCTCCACAGTCGGGACCAGTATGGCTCCCGGTGCTGGTAAAAGAAGTGGAGTCTGGGGTGTCTGAGTCTCTGAAACGTCCCTTGAGTAGCTCCTTGAGGTGTTTGAATCGGTGCTCGTTACGGCCCTCTCTCATCTTTGCTTTTTGTTCATGCCGATCCAACTTTTCAAGTATCTGCTGGAGCACTTTCTCAGTGGTAGATGCTTGTGGTGTTGAAAAAGGAATATCTTCAACCAGCTCAGTAGGCTGGCTTGTAGTGGCTGCTGAAAGTCTGAGGTATTTCCCATTAGGGACATATTGATCATCCCATGGAAGCATGACTTTGGTGTCCCCAGCTCTGCAGGAGACTCCGGCTGTGGAGACAAGATTTGAGACCAAGGCAGGGAAAGGTGAGTTGCCCGCGATTTGTACATGCTCTATAGCATGCCGGATGTGTCTTGAGAGATTCAGAGGTTGCTCTGTAAGGATGCACCATAGTAGAACAGCCACGTCCGCAGTGAAGGAGGACTCATGAGTGCTTGAAAAGACGTAATGGGACATGATCTATGCCCATACGCGAGCCTCCAAGGTAAGTGCGGAAGCCAAGATTCCCTTAGGGCGGTTGCGGTGATATTCGTAGATCCAACGGCTGCCAGGTAAAGCAATGACTCTGAGAACAGAGTCCCAGTCAAATTGGTATCTCTGGCGCTGAAGGGTGGCTTCTTGAAAAGCGTCCATTCCTTTTGGAATAGGGGAAAGACTCAGAACTTGCTGAATGGCCTCTTCTGTAATGGGGACTTGCTTCTGCCGGACATAAACAGACTGCAAGGTTGGTATATAGAAGTTGGAGTAGAACTCAACTACCCAAGAAAGATTGACCTGCCTTGGCTGTCTCCGTAGGAAACCCCATTATCTTCGCTCAATTTGTGGCTCAACAAAGGTGGCAATATTGGGCGGGAGGATGAGAAGGTATTCATTGTTATAGTTCCTTTCTGCTAGGATAGGGAACATCTGCTCACAGTAGCGATTGGTAAATCGCGCAGTGTCCTTTGCTGGAAAGGCTTTCTCTTTGTCGTCAACCTTTATTATCCTCTTAACTCTTTTTGTTGAGGGCTTGACTGCGGTTGAAGAAGGCTCTGCCACTAATGCTCTTTTAGTTCCTCTTCTTGCTGATGGTTTGGAAGTAGCTTTCTCTTGTCCTTTCTTGGTGGCCATCCTGAAAGAAGGAAGGAGAAAGAAAATTAAATTCATAGAGATAGAGCAAGGAAGAGGGTAGTGTAAGTGATAGTCAATGCACAATAAAGATAAATGGCATGAACACATGGTCCGGATTACATGTGAAAAGCTCATCAATGGAAATATAGCAAGTGCATGTAGGACAATGGAATGCAAGAGGTTTATTGGCATGCAGGCAAAGGCATGAGTAGCATATATCAAACATTCAATGTCCAAGTTAGGTTACCATTTGTAACAAACTAACTATCACGGTTGTATTGACAATTAAATTTAAATAATAAAATATGAAAGCGAATTTGCGAAAAGCAAGCATTGCAGAGTAGAGTAAAGTAATATAGAAAAGTGCATAGTGCTATATGGGCTTTTTCACAAATACATGGCATGCATGGTAAACAAGATATAAAAAGTATGGAATTGAACATGCAAGCAATCCCTTAAATAGGAGAAAATATAATTGTCAAACAATTTGCAATAATCCACAAGCATATAATGAGGAATGATGACTCAAAAGGTTTCTAACACCATGTAAAAGAAGAAGAAGGAAAAATAAAGATGTGAAAAGAAAAAGAAAAGAAAAGAGAAAATAATAATATATATACATACTATAATAAGAATGATAGAAAAGAGAAGAAGGAAGAAGAAGGTAAAACCTTGTTAATGGTGGTGAGAGAGAGAGAAAGTGAAAGGTGAGGTAGAAGGGGAAAGGGAGAAAGAAGAAAGAAGGGGGGAAAAGAAAAAGTAGGGTTTGGAGAAGAGAAAGATAAGATAATTTGGCTTATTGGGTTGAGCTGTGCGGCGCATGCGACGCGGCCGCGGAAGGCACGCGTTCGCGAGTGCAGCCTCGCTCCAGCACAACTCTCTGTTCAATATAATTCAATTGCCAAATTAAGGTGACGCGATCGCGTAGGTAATGCGATCGCGTGAGTGTGCATCAGAAGTTAATTGACACGGCCACGTCGGCGACGCGGTCGCATAACCAGGATTGTGCTTCCAGCACCAATCCAGCACCACTCTCGCACAATATAGCATTCTGCACCCTTTTACGTCGAAAATGCAGGGCACGCGGCCACGTGGAGTACGCGGTCGCGTGGGAGGCCATGATTTCCATGCGACGCGGTCGCGTGGAGTAAATTGTGCCTTTGGCACGACTCCAGTGCTGCTCCTGCGAAACTTTCTGTTCATTTTTATTTTTCTTCACTCCCCCTGCCACGCGGACGCGTCGCTTGTGCGATCGCGTCGTGTGGCAAAATTTTTTTATTTTTAGAAAGATAAAGACATGTAATTGAAAGAGCACGAAAGCACTAATAAAGAGAATAGTTATTTAAAGAAGAAAAACTAAAAGTAAAGAAAAGAACGATCATACCGCGGTGGGTTGTCTCCCACCAAGCACTTTGCTTTAATGTCCGTAAGTTGGACGCTCCACTAGCTCAATCTGTTGCTATGTAGGGATCTTCCAGGCGAAAGATCTCAAGCTCCCTGCTCTTCTGCACCTTCTCACTATGGTATAGCTTCAGACGGTGTCCATTGACCTTAATAAGTTCAGAACTTGAAGGATGGCTTAGGTGATAAACTCCGTACGGTTCAGCCTTCTCTATTCTGTATGGACCTTCCCATTTTGATCTCAACTTACCGGGCATGAGCCTCAGTCGAAATTTGTAAAGGAGAACAAAATCTCCAGGTTGAAACTCTCTCTTCTTGATGTTTTGATCATGCACAGCTTTCATCTTTTCCTTGTATATTCTGGAGTTCTCATAAGCTTCTAGGCGAAGGTTCTCCAGTTCCTGCAGTTGTAACTTTCTTTCAGCTCCAGCATTCCCAATCCCCATGTTACACTCTTTAACTGCCCAGAAGGCTTTGTGTTCGATTTCAACTGGGAGATGACAAGCTTTTCCATAAACTAAGCGGAAGGGAGTCATCCCAATGGGTGTCTTGTATGCTGTTCTATATGCCCACAATGCATCTTGTAGTCTGGTGCTCCAGTCTTTTCTGTGAGACTTTACTATCTTTTGCAAGATACGTTTAATTTCTCTGTTTGACACCTCGGCTTGCCCATTAGTTTGGGGATGGTAAGCTGTTGCAACTTTATGGATTATCCCATGCTTCTTCATCAATCCTGTTAGTCTCCTGTTACAAAAATGGGTGCCTTGATCGCTCACGATCGCTCGTGGTGATCCAAAGCGGCATATAATATGGTTTCTCACAAAGGAAACAACAGTGTTAGCATCATCAGTGCGGGTAGGAATTGCTTCCACCCATTTGGAAACATAATCTACAGCTAACAATATATAAAAATATCCACTAGAATTTGGAAATGAACCCATGAAGTCAATGCCCCAAACATCAAAAATTTCACAGAAAAGCATATATTGTTGAGGCATCTCATCCCTCTTGGATATGTTACCAAATTTCTGGCATGGGTGACAAGATTTACAAAACTCAGCAGCATCTCTAAGGGCTTGTTTGGGTGAGCTTCTAAGGAAAGATCTTTTTTCGAGTTATCTTTTTTTTAAAAGATCTTATAAAGAAGTAAAAGTAATTTTATGTTTGGATATCTCATGTAAAAAGGTCTTTTTATCTATCAATTATGTTTGGGTATAACAATATAAAAGTACTTTTTTGTTTATTTATTACATGAAAAACATCTTTTTTTTAAAGAAAAAAGATCTTTAAAAAAAGATGTAAATTACAGCTTCTCAAAAAAGATCTTTTTTTTATTTTACTAGTGCTTTTACTTTTACTACTAGAAATTTGCCAAACACGTTAAAAAATAAAAAAAGATCTTTTTTCATTGAAAAAAGATATTTTTTTAACAAAATAATGGCGCCCAAACATGCACTAAAAAGAGTAGGCCACCAGAATCCACAGTCTAAGATTTTTCTAGCTGTTCGTTGAGGGCCAAAATGTCCTCCACTTTCAGATGAGTGACAGGCTTCTAAAATAGACTGGAATAGACTGGAATTCTGATTGAGGTATACAACGTCTAATTATCTGGTCAGCGCCACATCTCCATAAATATGGGTCATTCCATATATAATATTTAGACTCGCTTTTTAGCTTGTCTCTTTGATGTTTAGAAAAATGTGGAGGAAATGTGTGGCTAACTAAATAACTAGCAACAGGTGCATACCAAGGGACTACCTCAGATACTGCTTGCAGGTTGTCAAAAGGAAAATTATCATCTATAGGAGTAGAATCATCCTTAATATGTTCAAGGCGACTCAAGTGGTCTGCAACTAAATTTTGATTACCACTCCTATCCTTGATTTCTAAATCAAACTCTTGTAACAGCAATATCCAACGTATAAGTCTTGGTTTGGATTCCTTTTTAGCCAATAGATACTTTAGAGCTGCATGGTCCGAGTACACTACTACTCTAGTACCAAGTAAATAAGCCCGGAATTTATCCAGAGCAAAAACAATAGCGAGTAGCTCTTTCTCAGTAGTAGTATAATTGGACTGGGCAATGTCTAAAGTCTTAGACGCATAGGCAATAACAAAAGGATTCTTACCTTCACGCTGAGCCAGTGCTGCTCCTACTGCATGGTTGGAAGCATCGCACATGATTTCAAATGGCTGGCTCCAGTCGGGTCCTCTTACAATTGGAGCTTGAGTTATAGCAGTCTTTAGCTTATCAAATGCTTGTTTGTAATCCTCACTGAACTCAAAATCAATATCCTTTTGTAGTAATCTGGATAAGGGAAGTGCCACCTTACTAAAGTCCTTAATAAATCTCCTGTAGAAACCTACATGGCCAAGGAACGAACGAACTTCCCTCACAGAAGGGGGGTAAGGTAAACTAGAAATAACATTCACCTTTGCTGGGTCTACAGAAATGCCATTATTAGATACCACATGTCCCAATACAATCCCTTGCTTTACCATAAAGTGGCATTTTTCGAAATTCAATACAAGGTTTGTATTAATACATCTATCTAATACTCTAGATAATCCATCTAAGCAAAGGTTAAAAGAATCACCATAAACGCTAAAATCGTCCATAAAAACTTCCATACAGTCCTCAATAAGATTAGAGAAAAGACTCATCATGCACCTTTGAAAAGTAGCTGGTGCATTGCACAAGCCAAAGGGCATTCTTTTATAAGCATAGGTTCCAAAAGGACATGTAAAAGTAGTTTTTTCCTGATCCTCAGGAGCTATATGAATCTGGAAATAACCTGTGTAACCATCTAAAAAGCAATAATGTGATTTACCTGACAGGCGATCCAGCATTTGATCAATGAATGGAAGTGGATAGTGATCCTTACGAGTAGCTTGATTGAGACGTCTGTAATCAATGCAGACTCTCCAAGCATTCTGAACTCTAGTTGCTATGAGCTCTCCATGCTCATTTTTCACTGTAGTGACTCCGGACTTCTTGGGCACCACTTGCACTGGGGTTACCCATTCACTGTCTGAAATGGGATATATGATATCGGCCTCCAATAGTCTGGTCACTTCCTTTTTGACAACTTCCAAGATGGTAGGATTCAATCTTCTTTGTGGTTGACGGACAGGTCTTGCTCCCTCTTCTAAAAATATTCTGTGCTCGCATATTTGAGGGTTGATTCCCACTATGTCTGCAAAACTCCACCCTATTGCCTTCTTATGCTTCCTCAACACATCAAGTAGTTGTTCTTCTTGTTGAGAAGTCAGTTCTCTTACAATAATAACCGGAAGCTTCTGCTCATCCTCAAGGTAAGCATATTTGAGATGTGGAGGGAGAGGTTTCAATTCTAACTTTTGATCATGGACAGGTTCTGGGTTATCTGGGGCTTGTGAAAATGGCGAAGTGTCCTCATTGTCAGTTAAGAAGGTCCCCACACTTGGACCTTGTCCAGTGTGCCTCTCTTCAAACTCTTCCTTTGAACTTCAGCCACACTTTCGTCTATGACATCACACTGGAAGATAGAACGATCTTCTGGGGGGTTGTCAATGACTCCATTCAGATTGAAGATTACTATGCGGCCATCTACTTCAAAGGAGTATGTCCCTGAAAAAGCATCCAATTTGAATTTTGATGTCTTCAGGAATGGTCTTCCAAGTAGGATTGATGATGGCTTATCTGAATCATTATGGGGCATCTCCAAGATATAAAAATCAGTGGGAAATGTGAGCCCTTTAATGTTCACCAAAACATCTTCAGCAACTCCAGCAACTGTAATAATGCTTTTATCTGCTAACACAAAACAAGCTGCCGACCTTTTTAGGGGAGGGAGCCTTAAAACATCATATATAGACAAAGGCATTATACTGGCACATGCTCCTAAATCACACATGCAATCATAAATTACTACACCACCAATAGTACAACTAACTATGCAAGGACCTGGATCACTACATTTTTCAGGTAATCCTCCCATTAAAGCAGATATAGAACTACCTAAAAGAATAGTTTCTAATTCATTAATTTTATCTTTATGGATACATAAGTCTTTTAGAAACTTTGCGTATTTAGGTACCTGCTGAATAACATCAAAAAGGGGAACAGTTACCTCAACCTTTTTGAATATCTCTACCATTTTAGGATCAGGTTCCAGCTGCTTCCTAGGCTCCCTTGCAAGTTGTGGAAATGGAATGGGAGTAGTGTTTTCTGTGGTGCCTGCACCTTTTTGTGCCTCTTCCTGTGGTTGAGCTATCTCTTCTTCGGCTATGTCCTGTATATCCTCTTCCTCTTCAACATCTTCGATTTCTACCACCTCTTCAGTTGAGGCGTATTCTGGTGAGCTTAGTTCCTCCTGATTCCTCTCCTACAGTGTGGTTCCAGACCTCAGGGTGATGGCATTAATTCCTCCCTTTGGATTGGGTAATGGTTGATAGGGGATTCCAGTGGTGCTTGAAGGTTGGTTACTGGAATTTTGTGCTGAACCAAGTTGTGTCATAAAAGCTTGTAGAGTAGAGGTGAAACCATTCAGACTGGCGTTAATACTTTTTACGATGGTATTTTCCATGGCCAGTTGTCTTTTCTCAAAAGCTTGTAATAATTCTTCATTAGAAGATACAGAAGAATGAGTAAATTGAGAGGTTTGCTGCTGATTGTTCGGTGGTCCTTGGTTTTGCCTCAGGTGAGGTGCTCGGTATGGTTGATTTTGCTGCCTGTTGTTGTAATTGTTCCACCTCTGATTTTACTGATTATCTCTGCCTCCCCTATTATTGTTATCCCTCCAATTCTGGTTTGAATTGTCCTGCCATCCATGGTTATTATTTCCACTTTGATTGTACCCTTGGTTGGGGCGATCATAGAAGTTGTGAGTGGATGCCACCATGTTGTCTTCTTGTTGGAGCTGCGGGCATTCATCAGTGTAATGGCTTTAATCAGCACAAATTCTGCAAATTCTTTGTGGAACTAGTTGTTGGTTTTGCTGCGGTTGAGTTTGCTGAGCTTGTTGATTTAACTGCATTTGCTTCAGCAGTTTAGTCAATTCACAGATGCTTCGATTTAGAGCAGTAGTCTCTATGCCAGAAGATACTTCTGCAACGGCCCTTGAACGGCCTTGCTTCTGTCTGTGGTTCCGAGTAGATTCAGCTAAATCACTGATCAATTGCCAAGCTTCATCAGTGGTCTTGTACTTCTTCATAGACCCATTGCTAGCACTTTCCAATGTGGTCTTATCTTGGGGTCTCATACCTTGTGTGACATAGCTGAGTAGCACGATCTTGTCAATCATGTGGTGGGGGCATGCTTCCAGAAGATTATTGAAGCACTCTCAGTATTCAAAGAGAGTCTCATTGTCATCCTGGACAATTGTAGAGATATCCTTCCTCAGTTTATCAGTAACTTCAGATGGGAAGAATTTCTCTAGGAACTCCTTTCTGAGTGTATCCTAGTTGGATACGTTTGCAAGAGGTTGAGTGTAGTACCACTCTCTTGCTTTTCCCTCAAGAGAGAACAGAAAAGCTTTCAGCAGAATTGAAGTTTCATCAGCGCCATCATGCCTGACAGTAGAACAGGCTGCCTGGAAATCTCTCAAGTGCTTGATAGGCTCTTGAGCAGGTAGGCTATGAAACTTTGGCATCAAATTTAGCAGTGCGGTCTTTATTTCAAAATCCGTAGCTACCGCTGGATGATGCGCTTGAAACGGTTGCAGTGTAAAATTAGGAGCTCCTTCCTCCTGAATGGTAATTCTTCTAGCTGCCATGTTTTCTACACATAAAACAATCGAATTAGTAGAACGGGGGCTGGTTTCTTCCTCAGATTCACTTTCAGATCTGCCCTCAGAGCGGACTAACCTACGCTGTTCTCGCCTTATTCGTGAAATTGTTCTTTCAATTTTAGGATCGAATATTAGCAAGCGCGGATCAGGAAGTGAACGTGTCTTTTGACAGAAGAAACACGCAGCTCATAGAAGCAAAATTAAAGAAAATGCAAATAAATAAATTCTAATTAATAAAATAAGCACTCTATTGCAACTCCCCAGCAACGGCGCCAAAAATTGATGGAGTGCAGAAGCTGGTGAATTAAAAATTTATTAAAATGGTTACGTTGCAAGTATAGTTCTTAACTCACCAAAAATCTGCCTATCAATTTAGAAATATGTCACTGAAAGTTTAAATTAAAATTACTGGGAGTTTTAAGTCCCAGGTCGTCTCCCAACGAGTTGCAGAAAAATGTGCTGTTTTATTAATCAGATATTCCAAAAAGAGTTGAGCTAAGTAAATTGGGATTTAAATTGAGGAATTTTAAATAATAAAAATAAGAGGCCTTGACTGGGAATTGATTGGTTAGAATCTCTATCATTGATAGTATGATTGTAAGATTAATTTATAATTAATAGTTGTTCTGTTTGGTTATCCCTTACTAGGTAAGAGAAAGTCAAACAAGTGGAAATGCCAGATCTGTTCACAAGTTGCAACCCACTTAATTCAAAGGGATTGGCGTCGATGACAGGATAACAATCCAACATTCAACCCAATACAATTTTTTCTTTCAATCCTTCCAACTCAAGAGTTCCTTTTAATCAACTCCCCATCAAGTAATGAAACTACTCACGCATTGTAAATAAAGAATCCATGGCACATGAAAGGGAATTAAAAGAAGACATGATTATTGGAATGGAATTTAAATTAAAAAGAAATAATCCTTGCATTAATTAATCATAAAAATATCTGAATGACAAAATTGAACATAACAAAGAACATGGAAGAATAAAACCAAGTTAAGAGAACAAACTAGAGTGATGAAATCTTGATGAGGAAAATAACTCTTCTCAATGTTCCAATGCTAAGATCAATTGAAAATTAAAATTCTTAAAACTAGAGAGAAAAAAACCTAAGAGAGTCAAAAACTAGATCTAAACTACTTAATGAATGTTTTCTCTGTTGTTTCTGAATATTCTCTGACTCTGGTCTGCTGTTCCGGGCCGAAAACTGGGCCGAAATAGGGTCCAAAATCGCTGGTTTCAGATTCTGCAGTTTATGCAGATCACGCATGTCACGCGATCGCGTCGTCCATGCGGACGCGTCGCTGGCGCGTTTCTTCTTCACGCGTTCGCGTCGTCCACGCTACCGCGTTGCTTGTGCTTTCCAATCCGCGCGGCCGCGCAAACCATGCGGCCGCATCACTGCGATTTGCGCTCCTTCGCGCAGTCGCGTGAGCCATGCGACCGTGTCACTTTTCGCTGGTTATCTCCTCAAACTCTTGTGTTCCTTCCATTTTTGCTAGCTTCCTCTCCAATCTCTGTCTCATTCATGCCCTATAAAGCCTGAAACGCTTGACACACAGATTACGGCATCGAATAGAATAAAGGAGAATTAAAATTAAATAATTAAAGTCTCTGGGAAGCAATTTTCAAACATGTAATAAATTCAGGAAGGAAATCTAAATGCATGCTAAATTGATGAATAAGTGGGTAAGGATCACGACAAAACCACACAACTAAACACAATATAAACTATAAAATAGTGGTTTATCAACACTAATCCACTACTAAACCAATTGGTAGTTAGATTAGGACTTATGAGTTGAGATTGATCAAGCCACTTGATGTAGCTTAGGCTTTCAAGTAGACATTAAACATACCTCAAGCATAGAGGTAGACTTAGTGAGTTTGGTTCCTCATAATTGTCAAGATATAGTTATTAGACAAGGATGGTGATCCCAATTCCTATGCCTAGCCAAAAGTTCCTTTTATTATTCATATTTGAAAACGGAAAATCCCATTTGCTTGATTCTTGTTATAGTTAATTGCTTAGTTTTAGAGTAGAAATAGATTACATGTTCTCTTGCTAGATTGAATTTGCTCATACCTTGCTTTAGTTACTTGATTTAGTTTCTTGTGCTTTAAGATTTCTTGCATGTTAAGTCTAGTAGTTTAATTTCTTGATCATGACTCCCAACCCCGGAATTCTAACCAATGTTAATGCACATGTTTGCCCATTTCTTGTGAGACGACCCAAGGTTTGAATACTTCAGTTTAATTTTGGGGTTGAACATTGTGACAACTATCTATTAAAATTTCATTGAGAGTTATTAGTTAGTTTGGAACTATAGTAGCAACGTGAATATTTTGTGAAATTCTTAACCAACGATAACCCCAATTATCAAATTTTTTGCGCCATTGCCGGGGAATGGTTGCAACGTATGCCTTGACATTGGTTATGTGAATATGTGGATAGTGTAGATAGTTTACTTGCTTCCAATATTTTGTTTTTAGTTTAGATTTCATTTGTACATGTGCTATGACTCCCAAGTTTGATGACTCGGTCTCAACCGAACTCTAATTTAGTCGAGCTTGGCCTTGAGATTGAAAGAACTTTGTTACATACTCGGCAAGCTAGGCGGCGGTTGGACTATACGGCTAGTGCTTTGGCCTCTCTTGAGGAGCATACCGAATCACTAGACGGGACCGAGAGCGACTTGGAGTCCATAACTTCTTATTCTTCTATTGACACCACTAATACTTCTTTGCATCCTACAGGTGAACATTATATGGCGGAGTCACGTAGAATTACCTTGCACGAACAAGGGGCTCCGGATATTATACTTCAACCATTGCAAGCAAGGTATCCCAATCTCGATCCAAACTTTAAGTTGAAAAATAACTTGATAAATCTACTTCCCAAGTATCATGGGCTTCCAAGTCAAGACCCCATCCGACATTTAAGAGATTTTCAAGTTGCTTGTTCTACGGCTCGAAGGCATGGGGCCGATGAGATTACTATTATGGTTTTTGCTTTCCCCTTCTCTCTTGAGGGACAAGCAAAAATGTGATTCTATTCCCAACCAGATGAGATTGTGATCAATTGGGATTTGTTGAGAAGAGATTTTTTAGACAAGTTTTTTCTGCCGGAGAAGACCCATTATATCTGGAAAGAAATCTCTGGTATAATGCAAAAGGACCAAGAAACCTTGTACGAGTATTGGACTCGATTCAAGAGGCTATTGGAGTCTTGTCCACACCATGGATTGGACACTCACTTGCTCATTAGTTATTTTACCGGAGGTCTTTGCACGGAAGATAGAAGATTGCTCACCGCCGCTAGTGGTGGTTCCCTTTCCAAAAACATGACGGTGGGAGAAGCTTGGAGCTTGATAAATGATGTCGCCGAGGCTACACAACAAGTAAGGGCAAGGAACAATCCCCTCAAAGGTGTGGTGGAAGCATCTCCTTCCAAATCAAGTTTGACCAAGGTGCTTGGGGATATGACTACTATTCTTATAGAGATGCACAAGGAACAAAAGGCATTCTATTCTATCCAAGCCGTCCAAGCCCCACCCTAAATTCCCCAACTTGAAGGGCCTCCTAGAATATGTGGTTTATACTCTAGCACGGCACATTACACCGACCAATGCCACCAAATTCAAGCGGATTATACCCTTGCTGCAGCAAATGTGAACTATAACAATCGTCCACCCTACCCCTCTCAAGGCCAAAACAACTACTCTCATGGCAATAATTCCAATGAAGGGTGGAGGGACAATGCACAAGGGAGTAATGAAAATCAAAGATGGAACAACTCCTCTTCTTACTACTACAACAACCACCAATCTTCATCCCAATACTACCACAACAACAACCACCAAGCCAACCAAAACCATAACCAATCATACCAAGCACCTCACCAAAACCAAAACAACCACTCTAGATATCAATCGGCTCATCAAAGACAACAACCTAACCAATCTTCTTCCCCCTACACCAACCAAGGTGATGATCCCAACCGCGCACTCTCCCATGAGCACGAGAGACTTAGAGCTATGGTAGAAAAACATGAAGAGAACAACAAGGCTCAATTTAGTAACTTGAATTCATAATATGGTAACATGAGTGTTCAATTGTCCAACATCACCTAGATGCTTTCAAGGATGGCTTTACCTTCCTCCAACAACACCAACCAACCCTTAAGTTCTTCTAACCTTCCATCCTAACCCCTTCCAAACCCAAAGGACGGTCTCAATGCCATCACTCTACGGTCGGAGACTATATTAGAGGAGATACCTCCTAGGGTCATGGAAGACATTCATAAGGAGGAAGTGGTTGTTTAAGTTCCACATGAGGAAGAGGAGGTAGACACAAAGCAAGAGGAAGAAGAAATGAGCCTTAAGGAGCCCAAGAGGAAGGCTATAATGGATGAATCCATCCCCATCCCATTCCCTTCCATGGTAAAGAAGGCAAAGAAAACACCGGAGTTTGATTTAAACATGCTTCAAGTATTCAAGAAGCTTGAGGTAACCATCCCACTTCTTGATGCTATTCAATAAATTTCGAAGTATGCAAAATTTTTAAAGGACTTGTGCACACACAAAGATAAGATTGGTGAGTTGGAAATATTGTCATTGGTAGTTCCATTTCTTCATTGATGAAGCCTATTCTGGAAAAGTGTGGTGACCCCAGACCATGTTTGGTGTCTTGTCATATTGGTGGAGTGACTTTTCATGACTGTATGCGTGATTTAGGGGCTTGTGTGAGCATCATGCCACTTTTTATATTTGCAAGGTTGAATTTAGCTCCATTAAAGAGGTCGGCCACTAAATTTACCTTAGCCGACAAGAGTGTGATCACCGTAATGGGGATAGCGAAAGATGTGCTTGTGGCAATCAAGGATTTGGTGTTTTCGGTTGATTTTTATATCCTTGAAATGCCTCCAATAGATAATAGAAGTTATTCCTCCGTTTTGCTTAGTAGACCTTTCTTGAAGACTTCTAAATTCAAATTGGATGCCTTTACTGGCACAAACTCTTTTGAAGTAGGTGACAAAACAATCAAGTTTAACTTGGAAGAAGCCATGAGACATCCACCCGAAAAACACTCTGTTCTCCGATGTGATATAATTGATGAGGTAGTAGCGAAGATACAAGGGGAAGATCACAACAAGTTGTGCTACCCTATTGTTGAAGAGAAGAATGACCATGAGGGTGAACAAGAGAGAATAGTTGAGAATGAACTTCATGATCTTGGTGAAAAAGAACCTCAACTTGAAGCAAAAAGTGAATTGAAGCCTCTCTCCTCTCACTTGAAGTATGCATTCCTTGAGAACAATCAAAAGTTTCTGGTCATTATTGCTAGTGAGCTTTCTAGCCAAGAAGAAGAGAAGCTCCTAGAGGTTCTAAGGAAGCACAAGAAAGCAATCGCTTAGAGCTTGGCCGACATTGTGAGGATTGACCCACGTATGTGCATGCATCGTATCTTTCTCCAAGAGGGAGCTCGGCTGGCTAGACAACCCCAAAGAAGGCTCAACCCCACTATTCTTGATGTGGCGAAAAAGGAAGTCACAAGGCTACTTGATGCGGGTATTATATATCTGATTTTTTATAGCGAATGGGTGAGTCCGGTCCAAGTTGTTCTAAAGAAATCAAGAATCACTGTTGTTAAGAAGAAGGATGGTGAAGTGGTCACCACGAGAGTGCAAAAGGCTTGGCGAGTATGCATTGATTATAGGATGTTGAATGCCGCAATAAGGAAAGACCACTACCCTTTGCCATTCATTGACCAGATGTTGGACTGACTTGCGGGTACATCCCATTAATGCTTTTTTGATGGTTTTAATGGTTACTTTTAGATACATATTACTCCTGAGGATCAGCAAAAGACCACATTTACTTGTCCCTTTGGTACCTTTGCTTATAAAAGGATTCCATTTAGGCTATGCAATGTACTCGCCACTTTTCAGCGGTGCATGACTAGTGTCTTTTCCGATCTTATGGAGAGTTGTCTGGAAGTCTTTATGAATGACTTCAGTGTGTATAAGACCTCATTTGATAGTTTTTTAGAGAACTTGGCCAAGGTCTTAGTAGGTGTGTTGACTAAAAAGGTTTTGGATTGTGAATTCTTGTGGCCAACATTATTCAAGGATGCTAACCAATTTTGTGTGTCATGTCACCAATGTCAGAAGTCGGGAAATGCATCCCAAAAGAATGAAATGCCTTAACAACCGATGTTGTTTTATGAAATCTTTGATGTTTGGGGCATAGACTTTATAGGGCCACTTCCTAACTCAAGTGGGTATCTGTATATTTTGTTGGTGGTTGATTACATATCAAAGTGGGTAGAAGCGATTCCTACCCGCCTTGATGACGCTAATGCTATGATTTCTTTTATTAGAAATAATATTGTATGCTGCTATGGGTCGCCACGAGCAATCGTGAGCGACTAAGGTTCCCACTTTTGCAACAGGAAGACAGAAGCACTATTCAAGCGCTATGGGGTAATACACAAGGTTGCAACTACCTATCATCCCCAAACAAATGAGCAAGCGGAGGTGTCCAACCGGGAGATTAAGCAGATTTTGGAAAAAATGGTGAATCTACAAAGGAAGGACTGGATCTCTCGGTTGGGAGATGCACTGTGGGCATATAGGATGGCCTATATGACTCCGTTAGAGATGAGCCCCTTCCGGATTGTCTATGGGAAGACATGCCACCTCTCGGTTGAAATTGAGCATAAGACCTATTGGGCGGTTAAGCACTGTAACATGGATATCACCAAGGCGTGTATAGCCAGGAAAAATGCAATTAGAGGAGCTTAAATGTCTTAGGATGGAAGCGTATGAGAATGCTCGGATCTACAAGAAAAAAACTAAGGCATTTCATGATCACCATATCCGGAAGAAAGACTTTCAAGAAGGTGACGAAGTTCTCCTTTACAACTCGAGGCTCGGATTCTTGCTTGGAAAGCTCCATTCAGGATGGGATGGACCCTTTAGAGTAAAGGAGGTAAAGCCCTATAGTGTGGTCGAATTACTCGATCCTCAGAGTAATGCAACATTCAAAGTGAATGGCCATAGAGTGAAGAAGTATCATGGCCACAAATTACCAAGAGAAGTGGAGGTGTTCCTACTTGAGGATGCACCTAAAGGAGGAGAAGCTTAAGCCCATGACCGTCCAACTTAAGGACGTTAAAGAAAAGTGTTAGGTGGGAGACACCCCACCATGGTATGATCTTTCTTGTATATACTTTCTTACATCTAGTTTTTTGGCCGTTGTGAATTTTGTGTTTCTTGATGTTGTTGAGTTTGTTTAGATGTGCTAGATTCTGTTGATTTTGTTAAATTGTTGTGATATTCATGAGAATTCATTGATCTTGGTTGGTTGAATTGGTTGTGTTGAAGAAAATGCTTCATTTTGAGTATTGTATGAAATTGTAAGTGTTTTCTTAGCCTATCTAGCTGAATGACTGCCAAGATTGTGTTAAAATTGCCCTTCTTTATGTTGTTAAAAAAAAGATTATGTTGAAAAAAATTCTTCCTTTCTCAACATTTTCATCTTCCCAGTTTCATGAACCATTTTTTGTCAAACTCCATGTCTCGAATAATTATGTGTTTTTTCATTTGCAATTTATACACATGATATCCTTTTGATAGTGTACTATATCCAAGGAAGATTCCTTTTTTCTGTCTTCTCATCGAGCTTGCTTCTTTTTTGTATGGGAATATAGACATAACATATGCATCCAAAGACTCTTAGATGCTTTGCGAAAGGTTTACGTCCACTCCATGCTCCGATTGAAATTTTATTTTCTACTATCTTAGTGGGCAACGATTTAGTAGGTATACTGCTGTGTAAACAACTTTTGCCCAGAAGCTCTTTGGAGAATTTTTCTCCTTGAGGATCAAGCGAGCCATTTCCATCACAGTTCTATTTTTTCTCTCAGATACTCCATTTTGCTCAGGAGTGATGAGTCCATATTTTACGATATATTTTGGTTTAAATTGAGTGGATTTCATCATATAAACCCACATTTATTCATCTAAATAGCATGCTTTTTAGATTTCTTTCTAAATTGTGCTTAATTGTGAAAACATGTTTTTTAGGCCTTAAAATAGTTAAAATTAATTCACTTTAATCCGATTTGCTGCCTTGATATATTTGTTGAGTGATTTCAGGTTTCCATGGCAAGTATGGGATGGAAGAAGTGAAGAGAAAAGCATGCAAAAGGGAGAAATCATGAAGAAAATGAAGTTTGGAAGCTGTTGCAAAGGTGCGTACGCACAGTGATGCGTGCGTACGCACGATGGGAATCTGCGCAACTGTGCATACGCACCGTGGGTCGTGCGTACGCATGCGTGCATATGCATGAGGTCATTAATGCAAATCACTGGGGGCGAATTCTGGGCCTCCAAAACCCAGTCCAACTCATTTTGTGAAGCTATTCAAGGCCAAAGTGAAGAGGAATGAAGAGGGGCAATTAGGTTTAGTTTTTATGATGTTTTCTCTTAGTTTCTACAGAGAGAAGCTCCCCCCTCTCTCTAGAATTAGGGTTCTTTAGTTTAATTTCTTGTAATTTCTACTTTTAATTCTTGTTTTCATTTACTTTTCCTTGTCATTTATTGTTATTGCATCTTTGTCCTTCTTAATTTCTCTTGTTATTTTCCTTTATTTTGTAATTTTTATGTTAATGCACACTCTTGTTATTTTAATTTTCAATTAATGCAATTTATGTTTTATGCTCATTTAAGGCTTTCTTTAAGTGTTATTGTCATTTTCTTGCTTTTGGTAGTTAGCTTTTATTTTTAATGCAATTTAATGTTATTTTATTTTTATGCATACCAAGTGTTTAATAAAACGCTTGGCTTAGTTTTTACTTAGTTTTTCTCCACTCTTGACTTGAAATTGATGACTGTGGTGATCCTTGGATCATTGATGTCCATTCTTGTTTCATACGTTAGAGTAGTTAGTTAATTTGGTTTCCCTTGACACTATGTGACCCCTTAGTGTTGACATAGGACTTAGGGATTGAAATTAACTATGCCTACTTGACTTATCCTCGATGTTAGGGTTGACTAAGTAGAATTAACTCTTCATAATCATCATGTGTTTGGGTCAATGGCTAGGATAGGTAACCATAGCCCTCAATTACTTGCCAAGAGGTTTTCTTGCATTTGAAGTTTACTTGCTTTGACTTTTATTGCTTTGATGTTTACTTTCTTGCATGTTTAGTTTTCACACTCTTAGTTGAAAAATTGGGTGTTTGGGTGGAATTGAGTTGTGGATGTCCATTCCGCTAGGACTTATGAATTGAGATCAATTACGCTCTTTTGACTAATTCTCAAAGAGGATTGACTAGTTTATGTTGATTCCACACAATTGCCATGTTTGTGGTCCGTAACAAGGATAGGATTCCTAAATTCCCCAATTATCACCAAGAGTCACTTTTAGCACTTACTTTCAATTTTCATTGCCTTTACTTGCTTTCTTTTAATTCCTTGCATGATTATTTGCTCTCTTACTATTTACATCTCTTGATCTCTTGCATTCCCAATTCCCCATGCTCTCTCATAGCCAAAAAATGTACATTTCATTGCAACTCCTAGGGAAGACGACCCGAGGTTGAATTACTCTCGATCTTGGTTATTATGATTTGAATCTAAAACATTTGATGTGGGAATTAATTGTTGGTCTAAACTATACTTCCAATGATGGAATTCTACTTTGTGAAAATCTAGTTCGACGATAAATTCCTCTTCATCAAATTTGGCGCCGTTGCTGGGGAGTTGCAATGGTGTATGTTTTTGGCTATTGTAAATATCTTAATATGTAAATACTTTTCTTTTTGGTTGTCTTTTGTTTTTGTCAATTGTTAGGATTGGAATCCCGGAGGACATTGGACATTCTAGCATTGGTGGGAAAGTCAAGCACAAGCCACCATAGCAAGGGGCTCTCCCAATTGTCTAACTTAAAGACATTAAATAAAAGTGTTTGGTAACATTGTTCCCACTCTTCTCTTTTTGTATATATTTTGGTTTATTGCATGTTTGTTTGGTTGGTTAGCTTAGAATTAGTTTAATTTTGATATTTGTAAGTTAATTTTGGTTTGGATCATGAATTTATAGGTTCTTGCAAGTTTGGTGCTGAGTTTTGATTGAACTAAGACTTGGTACCTTAGATTTTGAAGAAAAAGTTTTGGGAAAAATAGGACATGTGCGTGCGCACACACCTATGCGCACGCACGCAACAACAAAAATTCACCTCCTGTGCGTACGCACCCATCTATGCGTACGCACACAAGCTTTTATGCCCTCTGTTGGTAGTGCCAACATGCCTTGTGCGTGCGTTCCCCTGTTTTCTATGACCTGTGCGTGCGCACATACTCGTGCGTACGAATACGTGCCCTTTTTCGCACTATCTGTGCGGCTGCACGGGCTTGTGCGTCCACACGCCAACTTGCAACCACTCTGGTGGGAGCGTTGGCACAGCCTGTGCGTGTGAACCCCTACTCCTTATGCTCTTGTGCGTGCGCACGGACCTGTGTGCGCTTGCACACATGATCTTTCCTCTAAAAAAAAAAGTGTTCTGTGTGCAGCGTGCGAACAGACACGCCTTAACACCACCTCTGCCAGCAGCGTTCGCATGCCCTGTGCGTATGAACAACCTCGATCTTTGCTGCTGTGCTGATGAGCGGATAATTTATACGCTTTTTGGCATTGTTTTTAGATAGTTTTTAGTATAATCTAGCTACTTTTAGGGATATTTTCATTTGTTTTTATGCTAAATTCACATTTTCTGGACTTTACTATGAGTTTGTGTGTTTTTATATAATTTCAGGTATTTTCTGGCTGAAATTCAGGGACCTGAGCAAAACTCTGATGAGGAGGCTGACAAAGGACTGCTGATATTGTTAGAATCTGACCTCTCTGCACTCGAAATGGATTTTCTGAAGCTACAAAACTCCAAATGGCACGCTCTCAATGGTTTTGGAAAGTAGACATCCAGAGATTTACAGCAATATATAATAGTCCATACTTTATTCGTGATTAGACGATGTAAAATGGCGCTCAACGCCAGTTCCATGCTGCATTATGGAGTCAAACGCCAGAAACACGTCACGAGCCAGAGTTGAACGCCAAAAACACGTTAC
This sequence comes from Arachis hypogaea, assembly GCF_003086295.3. Classification (NCBI taxonomy): domain Eukaryota; kingdom Viridiplantae; phylum Streptophyta; class Magnoliopsida; order Fabales; family Fabaceae; genus Arachis; species Arachis hypogaea. The sequence continues at coordinate 68,261,923 of NC_092045.1, read as the reverse complement.
AACTTGGAGTTCAACTCCAAGATAAGCCTCAGCTCGTGTAAAGATCAATCTCAGCCCAAGCACACACCAAGTGGGCCCCGGAAGTGGATTCTGCATCAATTACTTACTTCTGTAAACCCTAGTAGCTAGTCTAGTATAAATAGAACTTTTTACTAGTGTATTAGTCGTCTTTTGACCACGTTACATCTTTGGTCTCGGTTTTATTCTATTATTCATCTTAGGAGACTATTGATCACGTTTGGGGGCTGGCCATTCGGCCATACCTGGACCTTCATCACTTATGTATTTTCAATGGTGGAGTTTCTGCACACCATAGATTAAGGGTGTGGAGCTCTGCTGTACCTCGAGTTTCAATGCAATTACTTCTATTTTCTATTCAATTCGACTTATTATTATCCTAAGATATTCGTTGCACTTCAACATGATGAATGTGATGATCCGTGACACTCATCATCATTCTCACCTATGAATGCGTGACTGACAACCACTTCCGTTCTACCTTAGACCGGGCGCATATCTCTTGGATTCCTTAAGCAGAATCTTCGTGGTATAAGCTAGAATTGATGGCAGCATTCATGGGAATCCAGAAAGTCTAACCTTATCTGTGGTATTCTGAGTAGGATTCCGGGATTGAATGACTGTGACGAGCTTCAAACTCGCGATTGCTGGGCGTGATGACAAACGCAAAAGAATCAAGGGATTCTATTCCAACATGATCGAGAACCAACAGATGATTAACCGTGCTGTGACAGAGCATTTGGACCATTTTCACTGAGAGGATGGGATGTAGCCATTGACAACGGTGATGCCCTACATACAGCTTGCCATGGAAAGGAGTAAGAAGGATTGGATAAAACCAGTAGGAAAGCAAAAATTCAGAAGGAACACAACACCTCCATACACTTGTCTGAAATTCCCACTATTGAATTACATGAGTATCTCTATCTTTATTTTCTATTTATTATTTATTATTATTCGAAATCCCAATAATCAATTATTATCCGCCTAACTGAGATTTACAAGGTGACCATAGCTTGCTTCATACCAACAATCTCTGTGGAATCGACCCTTACTCACGTAAGGTTTATTACTTGGACGACCCAGTACACTTGCTGGTTAGTTGTGCAGAGTTGTGACTAAGTGTGATTCACGTTTGAGAGCACCAAGTCTTTGGAGCCATTGTTGATGATCACAATTCCGTGCACCATGTGCGTATGCACATGTCACGATCTGGGCCTCAATCAGAAAGGGTGCCCTGTTTCGCCCATCTCTCTCTTCTTTCTTCTTCTTCGCTTCTTCTTTCTTCTCCCTTCTTTCTTTTTCTTCTCTTATTCTTCTCTTCTCCGGCAAAGCAATACCGCTGTGAGCTTCGCAGTGGCTAACACAAGTGCCACTATTCCCTTTCTTTTTCTTTTCCATACTTTAACTTTTCACTTTTCTTGCTTTAATCTTATTTGTTATGTTTAGCTGCTTGCTTTTTATTTTCTTTATTTAACTTTGGTAATTTAGCTTAGGTTTGTTTAATTGTCTGTTTGTTGAATTGTAAGTGTTTAAATTTCTGATTTATGGGTTGTTGATATTTGAATTTTGACTTGAATTTTGTGAATATGTGCACTGTACTCCATGTGTTTGACATAATGCCTAAATGAACTTTTTGTTTAATTCATATGTTGTCATGACCATATGTGTTAGACTATATTCTTGTTTGGCATTCTAATTAAGAATTGTGCACTTTTGAATGATGATGATGTTATTTGGGATTGAATTTTCAATAATGTGCTTGTTTAATGCTTTAAGTTGCTAGCACCAAATTGATTTAGAAATTGACTTTTTGTCTCTTATTTGGTGTAATTTTTAACAAGTACATATTGAATTTAGTGAATAGAATGGAATTGCTTCTTGTTAATGCTTTGCATTTGTTTGAGTTGACTTGACTTGATTCATATCAAGACTTGTCACTTTTTGTAACAAACACCTTAACCATGTGATTATTTGATTTTTTCTAAGGATGAATAAGTAATTTTCTTTTCATCATTGCATTGGTTATTGTTTGTTGTGCTATTTTATATCAATTTTGCTCTTTCACATGCACAACTTCAATATCAATAATTCCTACATTCAATTCACTCTTGTTGGTAGTTGCCTAAGTTTTCATGTCCTTAATTGATGCTCATCTATTGCTTGCATCTTAGGCCATTTAATTGAAGAACTCGTGCTTACTTTTTCACTGTGTGGATGCCACTTTAACCGGTCGTTATGTGTATTCCACACCACTATGCAAACTTCCTCAACTAGATGCTTATTTACTCTCCCCCTTACATTTTTGTGCTACTTGCCTATGAGTTCTAATTATACTTTATTCATTCTTTTTGAGGATGAGACATGAAGGCAAGGAGCCGGGAGAGGAGGAGGACACCGAGGATGGAGACGCCAAGAATGCGTTGGACATTGGCGGTTTCCACACAACCCGAGCCCCCGCATCCGCCAACCGAAGGTGGAGCTTGTGAGAGACATTCTCCCCGGATTGTGTTCGTGCACGGAAGACCGAGCAACGCTTAAGTGTGGGGGAGAATTCGTCATTTTAGGGCGTAAACTTTCTTTTCCGAACACTTTGCACTTTATTTTTGTTTCTTTTTATCATGTTTCTTGTAGATATTTAGAGTGCTTTTGATTGTTACATTGTATTTTCGTCATCTTAGCTTATGTATAGTTTATTTCTAGATATTGCATGTCGCATTTTTGCATCCTTTTCTTAGTATATATTTTGTAGATAGAAGTTGTGATTGGGTAATGTGAATAGTAAAGCACCTAGTTCAATCTTGTCCTAAATGTTCATCTTAATTTTTGCTTGTTGAAAATTAGGAAGAGAACTAGGAAAATTTTGAAAAAAAATACATCCATCACATCTACATACATATAGGAAATAATTTTTGTGAAAAACAACAAAGATTTCCAAGAATATTTGTATAGGGCATTCTATTGAATTGATTAGAAAATTGTTTTTTTTAACTTGCTTGAATGATTTTTGTGGAACATAGAAGAGAGAAAGAACAAAATACATTGTGAGTTTTTGAGCTTGAATGAGTGGTTACACCTCTTAACCACTAATTTTGTTCATTGTGTGTTATCTCTCCTTCTATGATTGCGATCTTGGTTTTGCTTTATTCTTTATTTCTGATGTTTGATGTTTTGAATGCATTTAGCATGATTGAGGCCATTTTTTATTCAAACTCACTCACCCATATGGACCTACCCTTGCATCTACCTTTGTTAACCCCTTTTGAGCTTTTTTATCCTATTTGTTCTAATTGTTAGCACATCACAACCCTAAGCGAAAAACCATGAATTACCTTGAATTGTATCTTTGATTGTCTTAGGTTGAGGAATGTGTATCATTTAAGTGTGGGGGGAATTTTAGAAAACATTGGTAGAGAAAAATTTTGTTTTGGGTAATTGTTGAAAAAAAAATTTGAAAAATGGGTGCACATTCATGTTTCAATTTGCCTTAACCATATGCATTTGTCACAAAAAAGAAAAAAAAGAGAAAATGAATGAAATGAAGGAAAAAAAATTATAGTAATAAGATGGGACAAAAGTTATCCCAAAGAAAAGGGAAAAAATGAAATGAATGAAAAATGATGAATAAGAAATGCATATGTGCTTTGAATAGAAACTAAGGCATGAATGTGTGTGAAAAGAAGTAATGGGTGGCTAGAATGCATTTTTATGGGTTGGTTGATATAGGTTGAGTTGGATATTTGAGCTAATCAAAGAGTCAATCCCTTAGTCCACCTAGCCATATACTCATCCTACCCTGACTCCAACCCCATTACAAACTTATAAAGACCTCATGATACTTGCATTCATACATCACATATTTGTTGATTGTTAGATGAAAAGCAAATTCTTGAAAGCATGATTAGAGGAGACTTGAGTGAATTGACCATAAACACTGAGTGTTGAGAGTGTATACACACCTAGTGAGTGTTCAATTACTCAATTCTATGTCTCCACCTCTTTTATCATGCACTCTTGCAAGTTGCTTCTTTTTGATGGATGAATCAATTATTTAGATTTTAATTGCATTGATTTGCTTAGCCCTACATGTCTATATACTTTCTTGGAAATTTGATTGTTTGTTTTCACGAATTCAATAGGATACTATAGTATATATAGGTATATATATACATACTTACATGCATATAGATAATTGTATTCAATAAGATGTTTACCCCTTCATTCATCTCCTTTGGTTGTGTTTAGCAAGAGGACATGCTATTGTTTAAGTGTGGGGGAATTGATTAGTCCATAATTTACGATATATTTTGGTTTGAATTGAGTGGATTTCATCATAGAAACCCACATTTATTCATCTAAATAGCATGATTTTGAGATTTCTTCCTAAATTGCGCTTAATTGTGAAAACATGTTTTTTAGGCCTTAAATAGTTAAAATTAATTCAATTTAATCTGATTTGGTGCCTTGATGTATTTGTTGAGTGATTTCAGGTTTCCAAGGCAAGTATGGGATGGAAGAAGTGAAGAGAAAAGCATGCAAAAGGGAGAAATCATGAAAAAAATGAAGTTTGGAAGCTGTTGCAAAGGTGCGTACGCACAGTGATGCGTGCGTACGCACGATGGGAATTCTGTACAACTGTGCCACGCACTATGGGTCGTGCGTACGCACGCGTGCATATGCGTGAGGTCATTAATGCAAATCGCTGGGGGCGAATTCTGGGACTCCAAAACCCAGTCCAACTATTTTTCTGAAGCTATTTAAGGCCATAGTGAAGAGGAATGAAGAGGGGGCAATAGGTTTAATTTTTATGATGTTTTCTCTTAGTTTCTATAGAGAGAAGCTCCTCCCTCTCTCTAGAATCAGGGTTCTTTAGTTTAATTTCTTGTAATTTCTACTTTTAATTTTTTTTCATTTACTTTTCTTTGTCATTTATTGTTATTGCATATTTGTTCTTCTTAATTTCTCTTGTTATTTTCGTTTATTTTGTCATTTTTATGTTGATGCACACTCTTGTTATTTTAATTTTCAATTAATGCAATTTATGTTTTATACTCATTTAATGCTTTCTTTAAGTGTTATTGTCATTTTCTTGCTTTTTGGTAGTTAGCTTTTATTTTTAATGCAATTTAATGTTATTTTATTTTTATGCACACCAAGTATTTGATAAAATGCTTGGCTTAGTTTTTACTTAGTTTTTCTCCACTCTTGGCTTGAAATTGATGACTTTGGTGATCCTTGAGTCATTGATGTCCATTCTTGTTTGATACATTAGAGTAGTTAGTTAATTTGGTTTCCCTTGACACTATGTGACCCCTTAGTGTTGACATAGGACTTAGGGATTGAAATTAACTATGCCTACCTGACTTATTCTCGATGTTAGGGTTGACTAAGTAGGATTAACTCTTCATAATCATCATGTGTTTGTGGTCAATGGCTAGGATAGGTAACTATAGCCCTCAATTACTTGCCAAGTGGTTTTCTTGCATTTGAAGTTTACTTGCTTTGACTTTACTTGCTTTGATTTTTATTGCTTTGATGTTTACTTTCTTGCATGTTTAGTTTTCACACTCTTTGTTGAGAAATTGGGTGTTTGGGTGGAATTGAGTTGTGGAGGTCCATTCTGCATTGTGTGGGAATGGCTAATTGGTTTGGTTTCCATTGACGCTAGTCTTTCACTAAGTAATTAGTGAGTTGACTAGGACTTAATAATTGAGATCAATTATGCTCTTTTTACTAATTCTCAAGGAGGATTGACTAGTTTGTATTGATTCCACACAATTGTCATGTTTGTGGTCCATAACAAGGATCGGAATCCTAAATTCCCCAATTATCACCAAGAGTCATTTTTAGCACTTACTTTCCATTTTCATTGCCTTTACTTGCTTTCTTTTAATTTCTTGCATGATTATTTGCTCTTTTACTATTTACATCTCTTGCTCTCTTGCATTCTCAATTCCCCATGCTCTCTCATAGCCAATAAATGTACATTTCATTGAAACTCTTAGGGAAGACGACCCGAGGTTGAATTACTTTCGATCTCGGTTATTATGATTTGAATTTAAAACATTTGATGTGGAAATTAATTGTTGGTCTAGACTATACTTTCAACGATAGAATTCTACTTTGTGAAAATCTAGATTGATGATAAATTCCTCTTCATTAAGGAGCATATCCCACTGTGAGTTGACGCTCGACACCCTCTTCTTCGTAGAATTTATTAAATTCGTTGGAAGTGTACTTAGTTCCCCTATCCCTACGAAGTACCTTGATGATATGACCATTTTGATTTTTTACATATTTCTTAAACTTCTTGAAGATGCCAAAAATATCTGATTTTTTATGTAGGAAATATACCCACATCATTCTAGTATAATCATCGATAAAAAAATTGAAGTACCTATTATTATTGAATGATGGGGTCTTCATTGAACCACATATGTCAATATGAACTAATTAAATCATCTCCTTGGCTCACCAAGCTCTTTCAAAAGGAAATGGTTGATGATGTTTTTGCCAAGTAAGCATCCTTTGCAGGGTTGATTAATCACTGTGATGCTTGGTAGATCTGTCATTAGTTGCTTATGGTATATTAGCTTTAATCCATGAAAGTGAAAATGGCCAAATATTTGATGCCATAGCCATGAATTATCTTCTTGTGTTTTTAATAAAGTTTCTATAATATAACTCCATTTTAGTGGAAAGCTTTTGTTTTTCATTTTGACTTTTGTTAGAAGCCTTCTAGTTTTTCTTTCAGTATGCTGCATGAGTCTTCTTCAAAGTGTAATACGTAGTCTTTCTCCATCATTTGGTTAATGCTAAGTAGATTTTGAGCCAGTTTAGGAACTAACAAAATATCATGGATATTATTAGTTCCTATCATGATGTGGACGGTGATTGTACCTTTTCGATTCGCTTGCTTGATTGTTTCATCTCCAAGTGTGATGCCAGATCGAATAAATTTATTGATGTCCCTAAATAGGCTTTGATCACCTATCATGTGATTATTGCAACCACTATCGAGATACCATATGTCATCTTTCTTCTTGCATTCTTCTTGTGATGATTCATGGAAGAGGCACTCTTCTCCCTCCTTTTTTTAGAGAATTTTGCACGATAATTGATCTTCATCATACAGTCTTTTTCCATATGCCCAAACCTTTTACAATTACAGCACTGTGGTTTTCCATGAAGCCAACAATCCTTTTCTAGGTGGTTGGTCTTCTTGCATATGCCACATGGAGAATATTGTTTTCAATCTTTAGTTTTATTTTCAATTTTATAGAAGTGTCTAAACTTCTAAAAATTTCTTGTTTTTTCCTCCTCTTTTATTTAGATTCTGAGATTTTATATTGATCTTAGATTGAAATGTATTTTCTATTGAATATTCATCATTTTGACTTATCATTTTTTGTTCAAAAGTATGTAATGAGCTTATTAACTCTGTTAGTGTTAGCATTGATGAATTCTTAGTTTCTTTAATTGTAAACACTTTAGGATAAAATTTTTGGAAGGCGAACTATTAAGTATTTTTTTCACAATCTTTTTATCGGGCAAGTCCTCCTTATAAGCTTTCATTTCAGTTACTAAGCTCATTAATCTTATATAGTAACTTTTTATTTTCTCAAAATCTTTCATTTTCATATTTGTATATTGGTTTCTTAGAGATTTGAGGAGGATTGTGCGTACCTTTGTGTCGCCTCTGAACTCTTGCTCCAGGTTTTCTCACACTTTCTTAGCTGACGATATTCCTCTTATCCTTGAGAAGATTGTCTTCGTTACAACTTGTTGAAGGAAGCATAGAGCAATATAATTTCTTTGTTGCTCTTCCTTCAATTTCTTATTTTCTGTAGTGAAAAGTGTTGCTTGATTCTTTGGCATGATGAACCCTTTATGGACAACATCGCACAAGTCTTGTTCTTGTAGAAAGATTTTCATTTGAGAATGCTAGTTCTCATAATTATCTTTTGACAATATATGAACGAGAATATTTATAGTTGAGATTGTCATGGTTAAAGAGATTTCTTTTTTGAGTGTGTTATAATGTGATAGATATGTATAGTTGATAGTAGGTTAGGAAAAAATATTTTACGCCTAGTAGATGACCAAATGTAGCTCGGATACCATTGTTAGTTTTATGAAATAGTTTAAAGTTAGGTTAATATATAATGGACTTGAATTGTGTAGTAAGAATACAAGGGATAGTTTTAATGAAAGAGTGATTTGGATGAATGGTTTGAAAAATTTGATAGTTATATTATTCATGAGTTAAGGAGAAAGTACAAAAGCTAGTGAAATTTGATATATTTGTTAGTTAGTTATATTGAGTTCCATGATGGCCTATTTATAGGCTCCACAAGTTGGTTCATTACAATTTTTAGATAATTCTAGTTCTTGGATATTATAGATATTTCTAGATATTATCTTCCTAGATCTTTCTAGTTACTTGATTTATTTATTTATTTTCTAGAGTTCTCCATTATAATATATAGATATTTATTTTTATGAAATAAGATAATGAGAATTCTAGAAAATTTCACAAATGTGTAGCATAATCAATAAATATTCTACTACCTTTCTCTTTTGTCTTCCTCTCTATTTGGGAAACAACAATTGCCACCATTGCACCCCTTAACCACCTCCCAAAATGACACCACCTTTATTCAGATATTCATCATCATTTTTCATCTTTCAATTCTCTCTTTAATACTAGACTCTATTATGGTACCATAGAGCTTAGGTTTATGGATTGTGGTTGCACTTATTCCCTTTTTCTCGAAAAATTGAATGAAGATACTTATAGGACATGGCAACAACTAGACCTACAAGTTATCAATGAAAATTCTTTATAACATTAATACTTAGTTTGTTGTATATGTTGTTGGTGATACTTAAATTATCGAATGTTGATGGATTCTTGCTATCAAATGGCATCCAAATATATGGTGATGTCATGAAATATAAAGTGAGATTAGTTGCTGATAAACCCCATTTGTACGGTTTATCTTGTATTGATTTTAGGAGATTTTAATACCTTTTACCCACATTTATTCAATGAATTAGCATGATTTTGTGATTGTCCCCTTAATTTGTGCTTAAGTGTGAAAACATGCTTTTTAGGCCTTTAACTTGATGATTTTAATTTTCCTTTGATTCCACTAGATGCCTTGATGTGTTTGTTAGTGATTTCAGATTAAAAAAAGGCTAGGAATGGATCAAAGGAGTGAAGAGGAAAGCATGCATAATGGAGAAATCATGAAAAGCCAAAGAGTTGAAATCGCCCATGGACGCGCTCGCGCACCTTGCGAATTACGCCATGGACGCGTACGCGTGCTGTGCGCGTACGCGTCGGTGCTGGTATATGATTTTTTAATAAAAACGTGGCCAGCGAATTCAAAAGGGTTGTGGGGCCTAATCCCAACCAACTTTGGCGCCAAAAATGCTATTTAAAGCCAAGGATTGAAGAGCAAAGGGGGATTCTAGACTTTTGATCATTTTTTACACATTAGGATTAGTTTAGAGTTAGTTTTAGAGAGAGAAGCTCTCACTTCTCTCTAGGATTAGGATTAGGATTAGGTTTAGTTCTTAGATCTAGGGTTTAATTCATATCTTCTTCTACTTCCTCTTCTCAATTCATTGTTCTTGCAATCATCATTCTTCTATTCTTTTGTTGTAATTCCTTTATGTTGCTTCTATATTTTGTTGTAGATCTACTCTTATCTCTTCTCTTTTCTTTCAATTCAATTAGAGGTAATTCATAATAATTGTGTTCATTTAATTTGTTGTTGTTAATTCTTTGCAATAATTGTTGTTAGATTTCATTCTTGTTGTAGATTTCATATGCTTTCCTTTTATGCCTTCCAAGTGTTTGATTAAATGCTTGGTTGGATTTTAGAGTAGAATTTTATGCTCTTGGCTTGGAAAGGTAACTTAGGACTTCTTGAGTTGCTAATGTCCAAGTAATTGATGATTGGGATCCATTGACTCTAGTTCTTACTAATTGAATTAGTGGAGAGTTAGGACTTATGGACTAGGATTGATATAGCTCATTTGACTTTTCTTTACTACTAGTTAGAGGATGATTTAATGAGATTCATCCTTGCCAATTCTCATATTGTGATTAGTGATTAGGATAGAGATCCTTGACTACCAACCCTTGCCAAGACCTTTTTAGCCATTAGTTTACTTTCTTGCCATCTATCTTTCATGTTTCTTATCAAAACCCCAAAAAATAACTCATAACCAATAACAAGACACTTTATTACAATTCCTAGGGAGAACGACCCGATGTTCAATACTTCGGTTTATAAATTTAGGGGTTTTGTACTAGTGACAAATAAATTTTTGTATGAAAGGATTAGTGTTGGTTTAGAAACTATATTGCAAGGAGATTTCATTTGTGAATTCTAAACCGTCAAAAATCCAATCATCAAAATGGCACTGTTACCGGGAAATTGCAATGGTGTTATGTTATTGGTTATTGTATATATGTGAATATTATGAATAGCTTGATTTTTGGATTGTTTGTTAGTTTTTGCTAGCTTTAGGATTTTGTTTCATTATTTCTTATTAGCTTTTATTTCTTATTTTCTCTTTTCACTATGAATTCTCACTTTGGCTATGAGTTTGGTTCTAACTATGTTGTAGGAAATAAGAGCTTCAATGAGGATGTGTATCAAAGATGGGATGACCAAAGGTGGGAGGAGCCATATGCATATGATCAATCTTCATGGCAACAACCTCCACCAATGCACTATGAAGAAGAGCCATTTTTTGATGCATATCAATCCAATGGCTATAGTGAATCTCCTTGTGACTTTTAAGAACCACCACCATATGCCAATGAATCATATCCTCAACATGAATCTCAACCACACTCACAAGCCTCTTTTCACCAAACACCTTCACATGACCCTAATCCATATCCAACACACCAACCACCCTTTGAACCACATGAGCTATACATGGAACCACCATTCCAATATCAATACTCCCAAGAACCACCTCAATATACACCACCACCTTACCAAGAAGAACCACCTTCCTATTATGAACCCTTTCTTCAAGACATTGAACCCTCTTATCCACCCCAATCCTCAATGGATGAAATCCTTAGCCTTATACTTCAAGGGCAAGGAGAAATGCGAAGGGAGACGCTAGAATTTGTGGCTACCTTGACCAATGTAGTAAGCATTTTAGCCTCCCAATGCTTGAGTATTCAAAGCACCCCCATGGTCACATGTGGAGAACTAATTAAAAAGCATAGCTTGAAGGGGAGATTGGAAACTCCGGAGTTGAAAATGTGGAATGCCACTTTGTATTAGAACAGTTGGAGAAGCCTATGATCATTGAAGAAGAGGAAGAAGTGGTCGAAGACCTAGGAGATGCGAAACCTCCATGGGAAGCTAAAATCATAGAACATACCTCCAGGAAGATTGAATTTGTTGTTGAGGAGGAATGTGCACAACCTCCAAAACAATTTTTGAATGAAGACTTGGAAGAAGTGAAGCAAGAATTGAGTTCCCTTGGTGATGAAGATCATGCATCCAATCTTCTTGGTGAAGAATCCTTTGAATTTGAAGAACCTTCTCCCAATGAATTTGAAAGTGATGTGGAGGTAGATTTCTCTCAACCTCCCATTTATGACTTGAGTGATGGAGAAGAGTTAGATGAAGTTGATGAACAAAGGATTAAGAATAAAGAAGTTTCTGAAGAGGTGGAGATTGACAAGGAAGTAAACAAGGGAGTAGAGCTTATACTCAAGCTACCACCATCCATTCTTTCATTCAAGTGGGTAAATTCCTTATACTCAAGCTTTATTATTCCCCCTTGAATATGATTTGCTTGAAACGGATGGTCAACTTAGATATATTTGTGGCTTTAAGAGTAAAAAGGAGATGGTTAGTGGTTGGAAATATAAATCAAAGATCATGATGGTTGCATGTCCAAAGCTTAATAGCAAGGGTTGGTATAGAGCTAGATCGCTTGGGTTTAGGAGCATGTTTGGTCATTTTTTTGAGAATTCACTTTGCTCACCACCCATATGGACTAATGATAATCAACTTGGAGATGGGTGTGAAAACAAAATATGGGATCCGGGAACACATAAGGATCAACTTTGGGAGCCCATGGTTTGTGAAGAACTCCATCAAAGCTTGGAGCTATTAATTTGGAAGAATGGAGCTCATTGGAGATTCAAGCATTGGTGGATGTTCCAAGATGGTTACAAGCACAAGCCACCTTGAGAGGAGCTCCGCATAAGTCCAACTTAAGGACAATAAACAAAAGTGCTAGGTGGGAGAATTAACTCAATAAATACCATATAAGAGTGAAATGAGAATTAACTAAAGAACCCAAAATTAACTAAATTAACTAAAGAGGAAGAAGTTAATTTTGGGTTCTTTAAAGCCAACACGTAAGAGTGAAATGGGAATTTATTGAGTTAGAAAAATAAATAACATATTGATGATGACAAACATGTTGATTTGGGTTAATAATCCAAGTGAGTTTGATGATGCTAAGTTTGTGTGTAGGCCCAAACTGTTTTTATTGCAGCCTAAACCTATTAAACCAAATGCACTCAAGGCAACTGAATGCAAAGTGAAATCTAAATCAAGCCCAATGCCAACCAAGCAAAAGTAAAGTAACCCTAAGCTAAGTCCCATTGTGGATTCATTTCGAGTGTTGGTCAGAAGAGAAAGAGAGCTTTACTTTTTCATTCAAGCATCAAGGAAGAAAGAAAAAGCTAATCAAGAAAGCTAATGTCAAATCAGGTAATCAAAATTAGGCTAAGCAAGTTCAGAGGTTAAAGGTAATTTGTTTCCATTTTCATGCAAGTTAATTGCTTTACATTTTCTCCTTCCCTCTACACCATTATTTCGGGCAAGATGAAGAAAGCGGTGGCTGAATTTTCTCTGTTGTGAATCAATAGCTTACATCGTTTCTTAGAGCCAAAGCAAATTTGGAAATCTTAGTGAGTAAGGAATTGGCTGCTGCCACCATCTCCTCGGTTAAGCTCAAATTAGATTTCAAATCTCTAATTTTGTGGTCTGAATTAAGTAAAAGGTAAAAGGGGTTACAATTGGTTCAAAGACCAAGGAGTTGACCTTGAGGAAAAACCCTAGCTGTGGCTCAAGCAAAATACAAAAAGGAAAATGATTCTCATTTGAGTTCAAGGAGAGAGAACCCGAAAGGAATAGAAGAGAGAAACCTCACAAACTGAGTTTGAAGTTTTGGAAGTATTGCACTTACACTAAATGGAGCACTCTGCCAAGATGAAGAACAATGTTTTGAGTTCAGAAGTTGGGTTCAGTGCATAGAGTCAAGGCTGGGAATTATCATCTCCTTCATGGTTTACTGTTTATATTTCTATTTCAGTGTTGTATCTTTCTTTGTATTCATTCAGAGGTAAAACGCAAGAAAGAGAGGTATTGAGAAAAAGCCATTGAAGGAAAAGGCTATGAGAAATACTTGAGAGAAAAGCCAAGAGTGGTTTCAAATTTCTTTTGGTTGTATTTCTGTTTTGTGTCATGTACCTGTGAGATATTCCTTACTAAGTTGGATAAGCACTTAGTGTGTCAAGTCTAGGTAGTTACATAGCCAAGTCAAGTTTGTGTTAAAGCTTGATGTGTCTCTGATAGGATTATGTTGAGTCCCTGGGATTGGTGTATGTAATACTTGGATAGATAGTAAAAATTTCACAAATGTTATGGTAGAGATTGGATGTAGGTTGCATTGCACTAGGCAACTAAATCAGGATACTTGGCTGTGTCATCTTCTTCTTCTCTGCTCTAATTCTGTTTTTCACGATTTGTGAGTCAAAATAAAATTGTCTCCTGCATAATCCGTTACGCAGACCAAACAGAAGCTATGTTATAAAATTCTGGTTTTAAGGCTTTATTAATCAAGTTTAAAGAAGGCCATAGATTCAACACCCCTTATCTTGACCATCAAGAACCTTCAAAATTTATATGGTGCGAAATGAATCAAAATTGGAGAAAGTTGGGCCGAACTGTGCCACAAAATTGAAAGAGTGCTCCTTAAATTATATCCATAATCGGCTGAGTATGTGCAAACGTGTAGCAGATTGGGGTACCATAAAGGCGATGTGCATCAAATTGGGCTAGACCCACCCGATTTGGGACCCTCCTGAAAAATATCAGTAAATAAAATTTCTTTAATTTGTTTTATGAATTTCTTTAATTATGTTTGAGAAAGGGACAAATAGGTTTTTGACTTTTTGGCGCATAAACATTTAAAATTTCGAGAATTTAAAAATACATTTAAGCATTAACTTTTTCAAAACTTAGACACATCGATTTCTCTATTTACTTAGATTTGTTAGATTCAATAAAAAAAATTAACCGTGATTTTCGTTATACTAACTGGTCGATACGGATGCACACGTGAAAAAAATTTTATAATGGGACAATTTAAGCTCAGGAATTAATGTGTCCAACTTTTAAAGAGATCGTAGACTTAAATTCTCAAAAATTTAAATATTTGTCTATCAAAAAATCAAAAATCAATTTATCCTTTTTTCATTAAGTTTTCTACTTTGTTTACTATATGGGTTAAAGTCATTCAATAACAATTCAAAAAATTATTATTAAGTAATTGTTACGGTGGGTAACCGGAGATTAATAGAACAGATGGCGTAAGCTGGCCCAATCGTCCACGAATGGTGAGCTTCGGGTTGGTTTGCACGCTGGAGCCTCCTTCCGACTTGTATACGTGGGTGAATGGGGGGTGGTACCTGCAAAGACACTCCGATGCCAAAGTTAGCAAGAGTGTAAGCAGGTCTAGAGAGTATTGGGCTTAGAGATACCTGAGGGGTGTCAGTGTATTTATAGTGGTGAGCCAATAACCACCGTTGAAGTAGTGCCGTATCTTTAGGGTGTTAACCACCCCCATTATCTTGGGGAGGTTAAGATATGGCTTTATGAAGTGGTTAGAGAGATTTCAGGGGCGGTTACTCATTCGAATGAGTGTTTATCTGCCAGCTAATCTCACATCCGACTTCTTCAGACCAAGTCGTGGTTGATACCGACTTCTTATGTGAAGGTCGGTACTTAGCTAGGCTGGTAGCGTCGGTGAATTGGGTTCCATTATCCGTGGTAATGGAATAAGGTATCCCATATCTTGTGATGATATTTTTGTAAAGGAATCTGCGACTTCTTTGGGCGGTGATAGTAGCTAATGGTTCTGCTTCTATCCACTTTGTGAAGTAATCTATTCCCACAATCAAGTATTTGACTTGTCCTGGCGCTTGGGGAAAAGGACCTAACAAATCCATTCCCCATTTTGCAAAAGGCCATGGAGAAGTGATACTAATGAGCTCTTCTGGGGGAGCCACGTGGAAATTTGCATGCATCTGGCACGGCTGACACTTTTTCACAAATTCTGTGGCATCTTTTTGCAAGGTTGGCCAGTAGAATCCGGCTCGGATCACTTTTCTGGCTAGTGACCTTGCTCCGAGATGATTTCCGCAGATCCCGCTATGTACTTCCTCCAGCACCTCGGCGGTTCTTGAGGTCGGTACGCACTTCAACAATGGTGTTGATATCCCTCTTCTGTAGAGGACATTTCTCACCAAAGTGTAATGTTGTGCTTCCCTTCGGATCTTTTTAGCTTCTTTCTCCTCCTTAGGGAGGATGTCGAATTTCAAGTATTCGACTAAGGGATTCATCCATCCGAGGTTTAAACCGACTACCTCAAGTACTTCTTGTTTATCTTCTGTTTTTGTTACCGAGGGCTCTTGGAGGGTTTCTTGAATCAGGCTTCTGTTGTTTCCTCCTGGTTTGGTGCTTGCTAACTTGGATAGGGCATCCGCTCTGCTATTTAGATCCCGAGTTATGTGTTTGACCTCGGTTTCTGTAAAGCGCCCAAGGTGCTCCAAGGTTTTTTCCAAGTACCTTTTCATGTTAGGGTCCTTTGCCTGATATTCTCCGCTTCTTTGGGAGGTCACCACTTGTGAGTCGCTATATATCATCACTTTTGTAGCACCGACTTCTTCTGCCAATTTTAGTCCGGCTATCAAGGCTTCATACTCTGCCTGATTATTTGAAGCCGAAAATTCAAATTTTAAGGAAACCTCTATTTGGGTTCCTCTTTCATCTACTAATATTATGCCTGCACCGCTTCCTGTTTTGTTGGAGGATCCGTCTACATAGAGTTCCCATGTAGTCGGTTTGTCCTCTTGATCCCCTGCATATTCTGCAACGAAGTCGGCGAGACATTGGGCTTTAATTGCTGTCCGAGTTTCGTATCTCAAATCGAACTCGGAAAGCTCTATTGCCCATTGAACCATTCTCCCTGCAACATCCGTCTTTTGGAGGATTTGCTTCATGGGTTGGTTTGTACGGACTCTGATTGTGTGCGCTTGAAAGTAAGGTCGTAGCCTTCGTGAGGCTATCACTAAGGAGTAGGCAAACTTTTCTAGTTTGTGGTACCTTAGTTCAGGGCCTTGTAGGACCTTACTGATGAAGTAGACCGGGTGTTGTCCGACCTCGTCTTCTTTTATCAGGGCTGACGAGACAGCCCTGTTTGCTACGGATAAGTACAGAACGAGGTCTTTTCCAGGTACTGGTCGGGATAAGATAGGAGGTTGGCTTAAAAACCTTTTGAACTCTTGGAACGCCTCCTCGCATTCCGGAGTCCATTCGAATGGGCATCCCTTCTTTAATAAGGAAAATAATGGAAGGGATTTTATTGCCGATCCTGCCAAAAATCTGGAGAGGGCTGCAAGTCGGCCATTGAGCTGCTGGACCTCTCTCAAACAAGTCGGACTTTTCATTTCTAGGATGGCTCTACATTTATCGGGATTGGCCTCAATCCCTCTTTGTGTTAGCATAAATCCTAGAAATTTTCCTGCTTCAACCGCGAAGGCGCACTTTGCAGGATTTAGTCTCATCCCGTGCAACCTTATGGTGTCAAAGACTTGTGAGAGGTCGGATAAGAGGTCGACTTCATCCTTGGTTTTTACTAGCATGTCGTCGACATATACTTCCATTAGGCTCCCTAGGTGGGGAGAAAACACTTTATTCATCAACCTTTGATATGTGGCTCCTGCATTCTTTAATCCGAATGGCATGACCACGTAGCAATAGTTGGCCCTGGGTGTGATGAATGATGTTTTCTCCTGGTCGGGTTCGTACATCGGGATTTGATTATATCCCGAGTAGGCGTCCATGAATGATAAGTATTGGTACCCCGAGCTGGAGTCCACCAGGGTATCAATACTTGGTAAGGGATAAGGGTCCTTAGGACATGCCTTATTCAAGTCGGTATAGTCGACGCACATTCTCCATTTACCATTCTGTTTTTTGACCAGCACTACATTGGCTAGCCATGTTGGGTACTTGACCTCTCTAATAAAGCCGGCTTCCAGGAGCGCCTATACTTGCTCTTCTACTATTAGGGCTCGTTCCGTGCCGAGCTTGCGTCTTCTTTGTTGTACAGGTCGGGATCCTGGGTAAACCGAGAGCCTGTGGGACATGAGCTCGGGATCAATCCCGGGCATGTCGGAAGCCTTCCATGTGAAGAGGTCGGATTTAGCTCTTAGGAGTTCAGCCAACCCTTGTTTTAGGGTTTCCCCTAGGTTGGCTCCTATGTTAGTGTTTTTTCCTTCCTCCCCACCGACTTGTATCTCCTCGGTTTTTCCTCCCGGTTGAGGTCGTAGCTCTTCTCTGGCCCTTGCGCCACCGAGCTCTATAGTGTGGACTTCTTTGCCCTTTCCTCTCAGATTTAGGCTTTCATTGTAGCATTTCCTCGCCAATTTTTGGTCTCCTCTCACCGTTGCTATTCCCGCTGAGGTCGGAAATTTCATGCAGAGGTGGGGAGTGGATACCACTGCTCCGAGCTGATTAAGGGTAGTCCTGCCAATTAAGGCATTATAGGCTGACCCTTCATCAATGACTATGAAGTCTATACTTAGAGTCTTTGATTTTTCCCCTTTCCCGAAAGTGGTGTGAAGGGGTAAAAATCCTAGTGGTTTTATTGGCGTGTTCCCTAATCCATATAGGGTGTCGGGGTAGGCTCTCAATTCTTTCTCATCTAATCCTAGCTTGTCGAAAGCAGGTTTGAAGAGAATATCCGCCGAGCTTCCTTGGTCCACGAGAGTTCGGTGGAGATGGGCATTGGCTAGGATCATAGTTATCACCACGGGATCATCGTGCCCGGGGATTATCCCTTGCCCATCTTCTTTTGTGAACGAAATAGTGGGGAGGTCGGGTGACTCTTCCCCGACTTGATAGACTCTTTTGAGATGCCTTTTGCGAGAAGATTTGGTGAGTCCTCCTCCCGCAAATCCTCCTGAGATCATATGGATATGCCTCTCTGGGGTTTGTGGTGGTGGATCTCTTCTATCCATATCATCTCGCTTTCTCTTTCCGTGACTGTCCGACCTTTCCATGAGATATCTATCAAGCCGACCTTCTCTAGCCAGCTTTTCTATCACATTCTTAAGGTCGTAACAGTCGTTAGTGGAGTGACCATATATTTTATGGTACTCGCAATAATCGCTGCGACTCCCCCCTTTTTTATTTTTAATAGGTCTAGGGGGTGGCAGCCTTTCGGTGTGGCAAATCTCTCTGTATACGTCCACTATAGAAGTTTTTAGAGGAGTATAAGAGTGATATTTTCTGGGCCTCTCGAGACCGAGTTCTTCCTTTTTCTTGGCTTCCCTTTCCCTCTCCTTAGTTGAGGGAGGGGGTCCAGGTCGCCAGCTCAGGTCCCTTAATTTGGCGTTCTCTTCCATATTGATGTACTTTTCAGCCCTTTCTTGTACATCACTTAGAGAAACGGGGTGCCTTTTAGATATGGACTGTGAGAAGGGACCTTCTCTGAGCCCATTGACTAGCCCCATTATGACTGCATCTGTGGGCAGGTCTTGGATCTCCAAACATGCTTTGTTGAACCTTTCCATATAGGCTCGTAAAGACTCCCCGACCTCCTGTTTTATTCCCAAGAGGCTCGGTGCATGTTTTACCTTGTCTTTCTGAATTGAGAACCTCATCAAAAACTTCCTTGAGAGGTCTTCAAAGCTAGTGATCGATCTCGGGGGAAGGCTATCGAATCACTTCATTGCTGCTTTCGACAAAGTGGTCGGGAAAGCTTTGCATCGAGTAGCGTCGGAAGCATCAGCTAGATACATCCGACTTTTAAAGTTGCTTAGATGATGATTTGGGTCCGTGGTTCCATCGTAGAGGTCCATATCAGGGCTTTTGAAGTTTCTCGGAACTTTTGCCCTCATTATGTCCTCGCTAAAAGGATCGTCTCCGCCCAAGAGTTGTTCTTCTTGTTCGTCGCGGGAGTTGTGATTCTTGAGGGAAGATTCTAGCTGTAAGAGTTTTCTTTCTAACTCTTTTCGCCGCTCCATCTCCTCTTTGAGGTACTTTTCCGTTTCCTTTTGCTTCTCCCGCTCTTGCTCTAATTGTTCCAGTGGCTGTGGACTAATCCCATTAGTTCAGCTACGTGGGATGGTCCGCCTTTTTTTGATTCGCGCCCATTTGAGGAATTTACCTTCGGGTTCTTCACTCCGGAGGTGCCTTCTCTATGTTGATTATTAACTTCCTGTTGTAGGGCTAGATCCGCATCGTTATTACTCATGTCCAGATTCTCTTGTTCGGAATCTGTTTCCACATGGCCTTCTTCGTGGGATCTGTCCGCCATCAATGGATGATCTCTCGGGTCCCCGGCAACGGCGCCAATGTTACGGTGGGTAACCGGAGATTAATAGAACAGATGGCGTAAGCTGGCCCAATCGTCCACGAATGGTGAGCTCCGGGTTGGTTTGCACGCTGAAGCCTCCTTCCGACTTGTATACGTGGGTGAATGGGGGGTGGTACCTGCAAAGACACTCCGATGCCAAAGTTAGCAAGAGTGTAAGCAGGTCTAGAGAGTATTGGGCTTAGAGATACCTGAGGGGTGTCAGTGTATTTATAGTGGTGAGCCAATAACCACCGTTGAAGTAGTGCCGTATCTTTAGGGTGTTAACCGCCCCCATTATCTTGGGGAGGTTAAGATATGGCTTTATGAAGTGGTTAGAGAGATTTCAGGGGCGGTTACTCATTCGAATGAGTGTTTATCTGCCAGCTAATCTCACATCCGACTTCTTCAGACCAAGTCGTGGTTGATACCGACTTCTTATGTGAAGGTCGGTACTTAGCTAGGCTTTAATCCTTTAGATTAGGCCTTTTATTTGGACCTGGGCCTTTATCGTTGGGTCGGGGTATGAACAGTAATATAATTACTTTTCAAATATTTAATTATATATGAAGTTTTCTAATTTAACAAAGTGGTCGCTAAAAGAAACTAATTAAGTAGTGTTGTTACACGGGTATAGTGGAAGATATAAAAATGCCGAAACCCCATTAACGATACTCAATAACAAAATCATAGTTGACTACAATGCAACTTGAGCACTGAATTAATCCGCAGATTGTTGTAATAATAAATACGTTAGAGATAACGTCCACCCACAGCTTTTGTTTGAAGAGTAAAGACCTAATTTTGTTTCATTCGGTTCATTTTATGAAAGATAAGATATTTTTCTTTGTCTAAAAAAATATTTTAATTATTAATTTTTTATTTTAGAATAATATAATTTTTTTATTAAAAAATTTATTAAATAATAACAAAAAATAATTTTATATTTGTGGATTTTTAAATTCTATAAAAAAAATTTAATAATATAATTAACTATGACCACTAATAGTTATCATCATCTTTTTTATTTTTATTATTATCACTTTTATCTCTATTATTTTTATTGTGTAATCATATTTTATCACGATCTTTATTTTTTTTACTGTTATTATCATTAATACAAATATTATCAACATTAATATTATTTTATTTAATTTTTTGTTTTATACTATTTTTTTAAAAGGCCTTCGTACTGTAATTTTTTTAACAAATTTTTTTCTGCGATATCATTTCTAATAATCGTCTTTTTCTATTTAACCACCACCAATAAACAAATTTTTTAAAAATAAATTTATTAATAGTTTGTGAAAATTTAAAACTCCCTACAAATTATAAATAAAACCCTCAATAAATGAATTTTTATTATTATTTGACAAATTTTTTAATATAAAAATCGTATCGTAAAATAAAAAATTAAGAACCAAAATATCTTATTTTTTTAGATAAAAAATGCCTTATTTTTAATAAAAATAAACAAAGATCGAATTGAGTCTTTACTTCTTATTTTAGAGACCTTGTCCTATTCGTAACAATAATATTGTAATTAAACACTCTATATACATGACAAATTGGAGTCCAATAATGTGGTTAATTTAGAGAGTTGGAGAACTTCACTAAGGTAGCGTTTGGTGGAGAGATAGAGACAGAAAGATTGAGACTGAGAGACTGAGATTAAGAGACAGGGATTGAAACAAATCTCAGTATTCTATTTGGTGCAAAATGGGAGACAGGAATTGAAACAAGAATGAAACTCTAATTTAATTTGCACAAAGGGTAAAATTGGAATTAATTAATTGAAATGAAAGTATTTTAGGTATAAAATGTTATTAAAGTTTCAGTCTCCATCTCTAAAAATTTCAGTCTCCTATGTCCCTACTTTTTGGAGATATTGAAATACTAAAATTTTGGAGATAGAGACAGAAATTTTAGTACCAGTCTCTGAACTAACAAACACGATACTGAATCTCAGTCTCTCAATCTCTATCTCAGTACCTGAAAACAAACACTACCTAACTCTTCTACAGAATTATTGATCTTCTCTTAATTAATTTAATATGTGTGCATGTGCACAATTAGTGTATATATCCATATTCCATCATATCATTAACGTGACGGGTTCTTGCACTATATATTTGCGTACTCTATATATTCGCTACAAAACTTTATTAAATTGTTTTGATTAGGGGAAATCAAAAAGAAGGGAAAAGAAAACTTGAAGACGTTTACAAAAAAGTCCACATATGTTTGACTAATATATAGTGCATGCGTGGGTAACTGGTTGCATATTACTTCTACTTTACAATAACTGTCACTTCCCTGGGGAGAACAAAGTAATATTTATACTATAGATTTGTTATTAAACACAATCAATTTATAACCAATTATTTATTTTTGAATAACATCATATAAATTAGTTCCAAATGAATTTTTAGTCAAATAATTTCATTTTTAATAAATTTTAATCACAAACTTAATCTTTAGTTTTTTATTTTATTAAACATATTAATATTTACATCAAATTTTAAGAAAAATAAATTTAGACAAATTAATTTCTATTATTATTTAATAAAAATATAATAACCTTTAAAATTCTTTAAATAAATATTTTTATATATATAAATAATGTAATATAAAAATTAATTTCTCTAACGAAATAAAAATTAAAACTGACTTTATGATTAAAATTGTTAGAGACTGACTTGGACATTCCTCATATTCTATTATAGCACACTGTGAATGTGAAAAATGTGACACTAATTGCCAGAAGCAAATTAAAATCCATGGGTACGTAGATGAAAAATTGTGCCACGTATGCCGAAGTGTAATCTGACTCAGTGGAATTCAAACACGAAGAAGGTGATGAGGCAGCAAGCAAATCTCAGGGTGCTCCAATAAACAATATTGCCTTTTAAAAAAAAAATTAAGAGATAATGAAAATAATAATAATTAGTGGATGGGAACTTTATCGGAGATGAGAAATTTGATTAGAGTGAGCAAAGCAAACTTTATACAGTGCCATCACATTCTTATCAACTTGCTCAAAATAGTGCCGTGTGTTTTTTGTCTTAATTATTGCTATTTGGTGTTTATAAGGAAGCCCATTTTGCACATTTCATAGCAATGCATGCATCTCCAACACTATTTTTTTTTTCACATTGTAAAAGGGGAAATAAAATAAAATAGAGGATGGAAAATTTTTGTGGTGCTAGCTTTGGTAAGATGATGAATAAGGCAAGGCCTTATTTGCTAACTGTGGGACTGCAATTTGGGATGGCAGGGACGTACCTCTTCACCATGGCTAGCCTTAACCATGGAATGAATCGTTTGGTGTTCATTGTTTATCGCAATGCCATCGCTGCATTGTCCCTTGCCCCTTTTGCATTGATTTTTGAAAGGTCTGTATTACTCACTCTATGCTACTTTCAAAAGAGAAAATATATATATTTTTATAGCCCTCGAATTCTCGTATTTTAGTACGTTTTTTTCTGTTCACATATGGTGCGTGTGGTGTTTATAGTTACAATGACTGCTGTGATTATATAACTCTAACAATACTTAAAATTTTGTAAAATATTAAAGTAATATTTTTGTTAGTTAACAATATTTTTAAATTTAAAAAAATAAAAAATATTACTAATCTGTAAAAGAATATGACCCTAATTTTAGTAGCACTTTTTAAATTTGGATATTGTAACCACAGTAACTACTGTAGACTTCATAAACTCTATATGTAGTCTTATTTGTTTTCTTAAATGATAATTAAATAACGTGGGGAAAAGAGTGCAAATAAAACATCACTCTTTTTTCATATTATATATGCAATTTTCTTTTTATTGTTATTGGATTCTCTTTTTACTTTTATGTCCATAAACACACAATTTAAATGTTAAATAATCATATATCTCTCCTTTTAAAATTGTATGTATGTATGTATGTATGTATGTATGTATGTATGTATGTATGTATGTATCTAGGGTTATTATTTGACCTCTTCTAGGAAGCTAGTAAACTTTAATAATAAACTGATGGGTAATTACTACTTTTCTTTTTCTGTTTTCTTAATTGGTAATTAGGGATTACTTAATTTGTTTAATTTGTAATTTTTATTTGCAGGAAAGTGAGGCCAAAGATGACAATCTCTGTATTCTTCCAGATAGTGGCTCTTGGATTTCTAGAGTAATTGTTATCTAAAACCTATTTATCATTCATGACATGTAACACGCTAATTAATATGCACGAATAATTAATTATAAATATAAACGGAACCCCTTTATATTAGTTATGACACTTGACGTAAACTCATTATTTCATTAGCACATCAAATTTTAGTAATTACACCATGCATTTCCCCCTAATTATTCTATATTTGAATTTATGGTGAGAATGCTGAGTTTCATATAAATAGTGAACCAACTAATTTGAATTGTTTTACTAGTTAGTTCACTGTTTTGGTTAAATAAATCTTGAGACTTTGAATTTCATGTTATACATATAATAATCCATTAATTAAAAACAAAACTTAAATAAAATTCTAATTTATATTTCAATAAATTAATTCTTAACCTACTGAATTAATAGTTAAAAGCTAAAAATATACCATAAAACAATTAGTACTAATATAAACCAAAGACCATTTTTTAAATTAAAACTTTAATCAAAATTAAACTTAGACCATCGAAGGATTATGTAGAATATGCATTCGATTCTAATATTGAAAAATCCTATCATCCATCACAAAAAAAAAATGAATTATTTGAACAAATAAAATTAATACTTACGTTAAATTTTTAAAATAAAGAGTGTTAAGACGCCAACAAATTTTGTGATTTGTAGTCGTCAATTTATTACTATTGGTGTTTTTAATTTAATGGCATGAGATTTCATTCAATGATGTGGAATTACTCATTTTTTTTTATGTTTAAGTTGTGGACAAATTTTAATAAAAATGTTGGCTCTTTAAACTTTCTCTTTTAGAATAAATAGTTTTATGACAATTCGTACATGTTGATAATAAGAATATTAGAAATATAATTATTTAGATAGCTGCTCTTATGAACTTAATTTGTTGAGATATGTGATTTTATGTGAAAAAATGTGTATATTATGAACGTTATTTCAGGCCGGTGATTGATCAAGGGTTCACTTTCTTGGGGATGCAATACACTTCAGCTTCATTTGCATCAGCTGTTATGAACGCGGTGCCCTCTGTCACCTTCGTGCTTGCAGTGCTTCTCAGGTAAAATTCAGTTAATTACGTACTTCTCTATTAACGAACCATGAAGGTGCTTGTATGTCCATGTTGCATTATATTGATATATAACACTCCTTTTCTCAGCTCCTTGAATTTCTTATTACGGCCTGTGCCCTGTTTTGTTTTTTAGTTATTTTTGGGGTGTCTAGTCGTAAGCCTGTTTCATCTTAGGCATTTAGCTAGGCAGACACATGAAACACTTACTTACTTATTAACAAAATGAATTTCTTCATTAGTAATTTTAACATAGGTAGATGTTAGCTAAATCTTTATTTCAATTATATTTATCTTTGATCAGGATCGAGCGCATAAAAATAAAGGAGATAAGGAGTCAAGCAAAATTGCTTGGAACCTTAGTAACTTTTGCAGGGGCTATGCTGATGACGCTTTACAAAGGCCCTGCATTCAACTTGTTTCATTCATCAAACACGATGCATCAGAATGCTCAAAGTCACTCTCTTGATTCTCACAAAAACTGGATCACCGGCACACTTTTCATATTCCTTGGTTGTATTGCTTGGTCTTGTTTCTACATTTTGCAGGTAAATCAAATTATTATATAATTAACTTCCTTAATTAATTCTGAAAACTAAGATTAGCCTCTTAGTCCCATCCTTAACAAAGTTATCTCTTAAAATTTGAAGGTATAATACTAAAAAGTTTTTTTTTTCAACCAATATTAATCGTTTTTTTATAAAATTATTTTATTTATTTTAAATTTTAGATTTTAAATCATAAATTCTTAATGCTATACTTTAAATTATAAATTCTAAATTTTAAAATTAGTTAATATTAGTCAACTAAAAATTATTTTGTTTGTATATGACAGTGAGTTATTAAAACTATTTTGTTCTAGACAACCTGAGATAACTTAAGTTTGATTTTTTTTTTAAGGTGAAAAAGAATGTGCAAAAATAATAAAGTAAGAGAATAATCACCTCAAAATTAAAAATAATAATTACAAGTTAATTTTATCAAATTAATGTAAAAATGATTTTTTTTTGCTTTATTACTTTTTGCATCTTATTCTAGAATATTGATGAAACATAATTAGGTTATAAATTAGCGAATTAAAAATGCTTAAACATATATATGGTTTGATTAACTTATTTTTAATATATATTTTATATTAATAATTAATTTTAATGATTGATTTTAGTATAAGTATAACATGAATATGAGTCAATACATTGTTAGTATATCTTGTTATTCTAACATACAAAAAAATGTGGTTGTGAATGTGGAAAACAGTCCATAACAGTGAGAAGGTACCCAGCAGAACTATCACTATCATCGTTGATATGCTTGGCGGGTACTTTTGAAAGTGCAGTGGTTGCTCTCATTTCAGATCATCGCCCTCAAGCGTGGGCAATTGGCTGGAACTACACCCTCTACGGTCCTCTCTACACTGTTAGTACCACTATTTTCTTTCATCATATTTCTAATCAATCAATATATGTATATGAAACAAATAGTGAGATGCCCATCTGAGAGAGAACAAGGGAATTTTGGAGACCAATAGAAAAACTTTTGTCTTTGAAGTTGTACGTATAGATAAGTTAATTTAGTAGTTAATCTTTAGTTTTTAAGTTATATTATTTTGTTATTTACTTTTTTATCTGATATTAAATAGATATTGATTAATATCTAAAACGCAATTAATATTTAAAAAAAGAGAAAATTTCATTCTTTTCTTTTGCAAGATGTTAAAATGACACCCTCATCTCCTCTATTTTAAAAATGTATATTTTCCTCCCTTCTAACTTTTAAAAAACTTCCTATTTAATCTATTTTAAATTTTTTGTATTAACTAATATTAACTTTATCTATTTTTAAGAAAAAAAAAATTATTTTTTGAAAAAATACTCATTAGCAAAAATTTATTTTTTATCATTAAATTTTTCTTATCAAAATACTCTTTAATAAATTTTTTTATTGATTAAATTGTATTTTTACCAAAATACTTTTTAGAAAATTAATAATTAAATTTTTTTTCTAAGATACCTACCCTTCAAAAATTTTTTAATTATTAAAATGTGATTTTACCAAAATTTTTGTTAACAATTATTTTTATATTTTACTATTAATTTTTCGATATCAATATATATTATTTTAACATTAAATAAAATTTTTTATCACTGTTAATATGTATAATAATTAATATATATTAATATTGAAAAATAATCTTACTAAAATTTTTTATTTAATGTTAAAATAATATATATAGATATCGAAAAATTAACAATAAAATATAAAAAAAATTGTTAACAAAAATTTTGGTAAAATTATAATTTAATAATTAAAAAATTATTGAAAGATATTTTAGAAAAAAATAATATAATTATTAAATTTTTTTAAAATTATAATTTAATCAATAAAAGAATAATTTATTAAAGGGTATTTTGGTAAGCAAAATTTAATGATAAAAAATAAAATTTTTGGTAATGGGTATTTTTTTAAAAAATAATTTATTTTTTCTTAAAAAATGGATAAAGTTAACATTAGTTAACACAAAAAAATTTAAAATGGATTAAAGAGGAGGTTTTTTAAAAGTTAGAAAAGAGGAGAATGTACATTTATAAAATAGAGAAGAGGAAAGTGTCATTTTACCATCTCGCAAGGGAAGTGAGTGTAATTTTCTCTTAAAAAAATGAACGAATAATAAAGAAAATTTGCAGGAGTTAACATCCAATTATTTTTTCCTTAGTTACCACTTGATTTTTTCGTTTAGTGTCTCCAGCTTTTGTTAACTACAAACATTGTGTTTTCCCGGATTAACGTGTCTATAATGACGCTAGTTCTTATAATTTAAATGACAAACTTGAATCTTTAGTACTCGACTTTTGGAATTTTATTAATAGGCTTGGAAAAATGTCCTAATTTCTTTTATATCACAATTATATATTGTACTATTTGTTTTGGCCAGGTTTGAAATACTAATAAAAAATACGTTTTCCTTTTTTTTTATGCATTTCTTATTAAATATCTTGTTAATTTTGCTGCAAACGTCAGGGAATAGTGAGTTCAGGAATTGCATATTATATACAAGCGTTAGTAATGCAAAGCAGAGGACCAGTGTTTGTAACGTCTTTTAATCCGCTTTGCATGATCATCGTTGCTGCTTTGGGATCCTTCCTACTAGGAGAACAGCTCCACCTTGGAAGGTATGCTTTCATTTTCTCTGTTATTCTTCTTTTGTTTCCAGCATAAACCACTCTCTTTGTCCACTTCCTTTTGTTTTTGTAAAAAGAAAATCATAAATAAATCAAGTGTCAGAAGAATTTGAATTTCACTTTGTACATATAACAATTCATTAATGATAAACTGTTAAATAAAATTTAAATCCCTAGCAAATTAATCTTTTGCCCATCAAATTAGAAAATATTATGGCAGAGCAAAAAATATACATTTGTGCTAAATTTCTAATTGATTGTGTTTCTGTCTCTCAGCATTATTGGAGGCATTATAATCGCAGTAGGGCTTTACTCTGTGGTGTGGGGTAAAGGAAAAGACTACACAGACCTCACAACATCATCAACAACAATAAAGGAAACTGAAACTCAGCAGCTTCCAATTACCTCACCAACTGAAAAATAAGTGAAGACAGAACTTATACTGAATAGAGAGTGTATAATTTTGAAGGAAAGTGACAAAGTTACTTCACCCCTTCATCACTTGGAACGATGGTTGTGTTTTAGTGTGTGCAAATTATATATTAACCATGTTAAGTTAAAAAATATGACTTCGTTTCTTTATCAATATTAGATCGACTGTTCTGTTGTACTGTTTAAATCATTCAAAAGTTGAAGTGTTTAGTGAATATGCAATTTTATTTTCATTTTAGTCTTTTGAAATTCTAGTTGTATCAAGAATAGAAACATAGTAGATTAAGAGTATTATGTTGAGATGTTAACTGAAGTTTTAATGAAGGAATTGAACTTATTATGATAAGTCAACTATGTAATTTCTGGAACGTGATATTTTGTCAACATAATTTATTGATTCATGAAGAGGTCCTATGCCATAAATTATAAATAGAACAATCAACAGTGGAGTAAAAATCAAAGAAAGAAAAAAATTTCTTCCCCACTCATAATATGCCTTTGTTGTTGCGCACTGCGACGTCCTGCTCATATGGTTTTTTCTCTTTCGACAATGCAACGAATCTCCCATGCAAGATTCCAACCCTGCTATCTTTCTTGGTTTCTGAACAAGTCCAATTTAGCAATTTGTTGAGTCCAAGTGAATCCACACATTGAATATCTTGAAATTAAGGCATTCCTAATAGCATATGCTTCCGCTGCCATTGATTTTTTCGCTATTTCCTTCCTAAAAGCCACAACTACATAAATCTTGGTCCATCTCCTTGGTAGTGGTTTCTAGGTAACCCTTCCTCTTCTTTCCTATATTATTGAAGTTAACTTGTCGTATATTTGCTTTGATTATAACTATTGTTGCGTCTGCAGTTATATTTTGAAAAGTTGCTTGATTCCTTGCCTTCTATATTTCCCAAATAGACAAACCCAATTTCGCTCATCATCCTTTCCTTTTTTTCCCCCTTCGTGTTGAATATATTCATAAGCCAGATTTCAAAAGGCTTGACCGATTCTCTTGTTGGGCTGCACTAGACCTCTCCTCCAAATCAGGCTCTTCTTGTCCACTAACAAAATATCAAGGGTTGCTCAGTAGTTTCACATTCTTCCCTGCAAATTTGACATTTAGGAATATTATTAATTTTCTCTTAAAAAGATTGTTATAACACTGGTATATATCATGTGAAGACTTTTTGAGGTGCCTATAGTTTCCAAATGTCTTTCCATAATTCATTCAAATCAGTGCTTGACGAGGCCAAATAAGCTTGTCTTCCCTTTTTATCTTGCTTATTGAAGTTCTCAATATTTTCTCCCTCAATGGTTCTGGGAAAACCTCCCTCAGCAACACTACAATCCAACCAATACCATTAA
This sequence comes from Arachis hypogaea, assembly GCF_003086295.3. Taxonomy (NCBI): domain Eukaryota; kingdom Viridiplantae; phylum Streptophyta; class Magnoliopsida; order Fabales; family Fabaceae; genus Arachis; species Arachis hypogaea. The sequence continues at coordinate 68,231,986 of NC_092045.1, read as the reverse complement.
TAATCAATTATTTAACTGATTCCAAACTTGAGTTACTATTTCTTAGAATCTTATCCAGACCAATAACCCATTTACCCCACCAAATATTGATGTTTGAGCCCTCTCCTATGCTCCATCTACGTTGCTTTCTTAGAAATTTCCTCTCTTTCATAATACTTCTCCAAACCCAATAAGCATCTCTTTCTCTCTTGCTTCCCAAAAACTGCTTTCTTCGAAATAAATTACCTTCAAAACTTTCACCGATAAAGATTCTGAATTATTAATAATTATGACCGCGAGACATGGTTTGTCTCACCAATCTTGACGAAGTTAGTAACCCATTATGGTAAAAATAATCACATAAACTTTTTAATAAATTTATTTTTTTATAATTTTACTTTTAAAAATATTTACTCATCATAAAATGTTTGTAAAATGATTAGTACATAAATTTGTAGGAAAAAAAAATGATATATATACAAATAAAGTAATGTAATTCTAGTCATTTTACAAATATTTCATGATGAGTAAAAATCTTTAAAAGTGAAATTATAAAAAAAATAAATTTATTTAGAATCAAAATAATATGATTAACTATAATTTACTTAAATGTGATTAATAAATAATTAAATAACTATGTACTATAAAAGATTGATATTGGTGAAGGATAAAATTAAAATTTATTTTTATGTATTGTTTTTGTCCCTAACGTTTTCGTCCTATTTACGTTTTTAACGTTTCAAAATCATCTCAATTTTGTCCCACCATCAATTCTGTTTAACGTTAGGGACAACTTTGAGACTTATCCCAAAACGTTGGGAGGACAAAAACGATACTTTACTCAAACAAAAAATACTCAATCCAAAACATATACACAAAATAACTAAAGGATTGAACAATGCTAATACAAACTGAAATTCTTACACTAAAAGATCTTTTCAAATCCACATACGGGTGCACATGGCCGGATGAAGCGGGTTTGATGGGACACAGACCCGACCCGAAATATACACCGGGTCTATTTATTAGATCCGAACTCGATCCTAGACCCGATGAAACTAATACACTTTCGGGTCACAATTATACCGGGTGAAAATCGGGTGAAACCGGGCCGTTAACATTACATTACGTTGATACCTTCTTGTAAGCTAACATGTAAAAATATCCAAATTTCTAAGACTCCAACCATTATTTAACATGGTAAAATATAACAAGAACCACCCCTTCTTTAAAATTAAAGTATAACCACAATCAATACTAAAGCAAAACCACAATCAATACTAATATTGTCTAATAATACCAAATATTTAAATCAATACAAATAACACAATATTATGCATTAGTCTAAAGTCTTATGCATTCTAAACATAAAACATTAACTTATAGTCTTATAATGACTAATAACACAAAATATTAAGGTTTACAATACTTAAATTCCACATAAGAATAATCATGATCCATCACTAATAACACAATATTAATTGTGTATGATGACCAGGCCACCGAGCCGACTTCGAGTGACCCGAGATATGGCTCGGTCTCGACCCGAAATAATGACCGGGTCTATTTTTGAGATCCTTACCTGACCCTAAACCCGTTGAAATCATACCAAATTAGTCCCTAAAATGTTCGGGACTGAGCCAAACCTTCAGATCAGGCCGGGTCTGTGCACCCCTAAATCCACACATTCAACACATTATTAAAAAAAAGCACATACCTTACATTAAATCAAATAAACGTTCCAATTTTTCTTAATATAAGTTCACTCAGTCCTAAAATACATATGTCAAGCACTTCAACAGAAAGAAATAAGTATGCTATGATAGTGAGTCAAATGTTGATTAGTAACAAAAAATTTAGCATGATAAAGGAAATAAAACAACCCTCAACCTCAAGTCCTCTTGATAAAACCACTTACCCACTTACACAAATCGTCAGCAAACATTATTAGTTTATTATCAAGAACATGATTAATTCAATTCGTTAACTAGTGATCCTAAAACTAGCATTAGGTCTTCTAGCAAACACTCTTTCATTCTTATTATGCGAATTTGAGACACTTTTAAGTTTAGTTAAAAAAATGTCAACTTTTAGTGTATGAGTTTCTAGTGTCACCTCTGAATCTTGTTTTAGCTTTCTAAACAAAAAAAAAGTGAAATAAATAAATCTTGATGTCTATTTTAGAAAATTTCATCTAAAAGTGATTTTGAATAGTGTAATCCAAACAATATTTATTATACTAAAATCCATTTTGATATAAAGATAGCCAAAAACAGGTTACAACCTGGCGTTTAACTCCAGAAATAGCCCAAGCACGTAAAAGGCTCAAGTCTCAGCCCCAGCACACACCAAGTGAGCCCCAGAAGTGGATTTCTGCACTATCTATCTCAATTTACTCATTCTCTGTAAACCTAGGTTACTAGTTTAGTATTTAAACAACTTTTAGAGATTTATTTTGTACCTCATGACATTTTAGATCTGAACTTTGTATTATCTGACGGCATGAGTCTCTAAACTCCATTGTTGGGGGTGAGGAGCTCTGCTGTGTCTCGATGAATTAATGTAATTACTTCTGTTTTCCATTCAAACACGCTTGTTTCTATCTAAGATATTCATTCGCACTTCAATATGAAGAAGGTAATGATCCGTGACACTTATCACCATTTTCAACCTATGAACGCATGCCTGACAACCACCTCTATTCTACCTTCGATTGAATGAGTATCTCTTGGATTCCTTAATCAGAGTCTTCGTGGTATAAGCTAGAATCCATTGGAAGCATCCTTGAGAATCCGGAAAGTCTAAACCTTGTCTGTGGTATTCCGAGTAGGATTCAGGGATTGGATGACTGTGACGAGCTTCAAACTCACGAGTGTTGGGCGTAGTGACAGACACAAAAGGATCAATGGATCCTATTCCGACATGATCGAGAACCGACAGATGATTAGCCGTGTGGTTATAGCACATTTGGACCATTTTCACTGAGAGGACGGATGGTAGCCATTGACAACGGTGATCCACCAACACACAGCTTTTCATAGAAGGAACCTTGCGTGCGTGAAGAAGATGACAGTAGGAAAGCAGAGATTCAGAAGACAAAGCATCTCCAAAACTCCAACACATTCTCCATTACTGCGTAATAATTACTCATTTCATGCTCTTTCACTCTTTACAATTGAAACTAAAGAATTCTATTGGTATCCTGACTAAGAATAATAAGATAACCATAGCTTGCTTGAAGCCAACAATCTCTGTGGGATCGACCCTTACTCACGTAAGGTATTACTTGGACGACCCAGTGCACTTGCTAGTTAGTTGTGCGGAATTACATAGTGTGAGTGTAATTTTTATACACCAAGTTTTTGGCGCCGTTGCCGGGATTGTTTGAGTTTGAACAACTGACGGTGAATCTTGTTGCTTAGATCAGGAAAATTTTGTCTTTTGGGTTAGAGTCTTTTATTTTCTTTTTAAAAATTTTTCAAAAATGTTATTTTTCTTTATTAATTTTTAGTTTTTATGTGAGTTTAGTGTCATGTTTTAAGTTTGGTGTCAATTGCATGCTTTTCTTTGTCTTTCAATTTTTGATTTGCATGTTCTTTGTTCATCCTTGATCTTCAAACTGTTCTTGTCAATTTTTCTTGTTTGATCTTTGGTTTGTCTTGTTTTGTGTCTTTTCTTGTTTTTCTTGTGCATTTTCAAATTTTTAGTTTTCAAAACAATTTTTATTTATTAAATAGCTTATTAAAACACGTTAAATTTATAGCTCAGTTGGCTAGAGAGTGGGCTTGTGTTCTTGACAATTGGGTATCTCCCTTTTTAAAACTTTTTCAAAAATTAATTTTCTTTGATTAAATCTTGTGCCAAACCTTAAGTTTGGTGTTCTCTTGTTAATTTTTCTTTAGTTTTTGAAAATTTTATTTTGGTTTTCAAAAAAAAATTTAAGTTTGGTGTTCTTTCTTTTGTTCTTATTGTTCTTGTGTGTCTTCAAGGTGTTCTTGAATCTTCTTTATGTTTTAATCTTAAAATTTTTAAGTTTGGTGTGCCTTGGTATTTTCCCTCCAAAATTTTCAAAAACAAGGAGCATTGGATTTAAAAGTTTTAAGCCTTGTGTCTTTTTTGAGTTTTTCTCTTTCATAATAAAATTCAAAAATAAAAAATATCTTTTCCAACTATTTTTAGCAATTATTTCAAATTTTTTTATAAAAATTCAGATTTCAATTTCAAAATTTTTCAAATCTTATCCTTTTAAGATTTTTAAAATCATATATTTTTCAAAAATATCCTAACCACTTTTTCAAAAATCTTCATAAAATATTTTCAAATTTTTTATTTTTTATTTTTATTTTTTATTTTAGTTTTTATTTTATTTTATTTTATTATTTCAAAAATTATTTTTCTTATATAATAAAATAAATCCATATCATCTCCTTTTCTCCATCATGGACCTAAGTGGAAATGAACAGTCCAAAAGGACTCTGGGTCATATGCTAACCCCACTATTGCTTCATATGGGAGTAATATCTGTATACCCTCCATGAGAGTCAGTAGTTTTGAGTTGAATCCTCAGCTCATTATCATGGTGCAGCAAAGTTGCCAGTATTTCGGTCTTCCAGAGGAAGAACCTACAGAGTTTCTGGCACAGTTTTTACAAATTACTGACACAATACATGATAAGGAAGTAGATCAGGATGTCTATAGATTGTTACTGTTTCCATTTGCTGTAAAAGACCAAACTAAGAGGTGGTTAAATAACCAACCTAAGGCTAGTATAAGGACATAGAAACAGCTGTCAAAAAAATTCCTGAATCAATATTTCCCTCCAAAATGGATGACACAGCTAAGGCTAAACATCCAAGGCTTTAAACAAGGAGATAATGAATCTCTTTATGATGCCTGGGAGAGATACAGAAAGATGCTAAGAAAATGCCCCTCTGAAATATTTTTAGAGTGGGTGCAGTTAGACATCTTCTATTATGGGCTTACAGAGAAAGCTCAGTTGTTATTGGACCACTCAGCTGGTGGATCTATACACATGAGAAAGACAATTGAAGAAGCTCAAGAGCTCATTGATACAGTTGCCAAAAATCAGCATCTATACCTAAGTAGTGAACCTTCCATGAAAGAAGAGGCTAAAACAGTAACTGCTGAACTCAGTCCTGCAGAATAAGTTACTGAATTCAATTAGCAATTAGATTTTCTAACAAAACAGCTAGCCGAATTCAAGGAGATACTACAAGAGACAAGAATGGCTAATATGAATATGGAAGTACAGTTGAAGTAAATAGAACAGCAGTTATCAAAACAAATAACAGAAGAGTGCCAAGCAATTCAATTAAGAAGTGTGAAAACATTAAATACCTCACTTCAAGGCAGCAGGAAGCCAAGAAATGAACAAACTGCTACCCAAAATCCCTCTGAGGATAGTAAGAGCCTAGAGAGGAATAATTCTGGCGTTCAAACGCCAGAAAAGGGTGAAGAGCTGGTGTTAAACGTCCAACCCATGCTTAGTTCTGGCGTTCAAATGCCACAAACAGGCAAGGAATTGGCGTTAAACGCCCAATGGAAGCTCAGTTCTGGCGTTCAAATGCCAGAAAGAGGTAAGGAGTTGGCGTCCAACGCCAATCCAGCATCCAACCCTGGCATTCAAACGCCAGTGAGGGATCAGACACATACAAGTGCTGATAGCAAACCCTCTAAAAAGGCTTCTCCAACCACATCTGTAGGAAATAAACCTGCAGTAACTAAGGTTGAGGAATACAAAGCCAAAATACCCTCTTATGCTAAGTTCATGAAAGAGATCTTAAGTCATAAGAAGGATTGGAGAGAAACTGAAAAAGCTTACCTCACTGAAGAATGCAGTGCAATCATTCTCAAAAGCTTACCAGAGAAGCTTAAAGATCCCGGAAGCTTCATGATACCATGCACATTAGAGGGTACTTGTACCAAGAAAGCACTATGTGATCTTGGAGCAAGTATCAACCTAATACCTGCATCCACTATCAAAAAGCTTGGTTTGACTGAAGAAGTCAAACCAACCCGGATGTGTCTCCATCTTGCTGATGGCTCCATTAAATACCCATCAGGTGTGATTGAAGACATGATTGTCAAGGTTGGGCCATTTGCCTTTTCCACTGACTTTGTAGTGCTGGAAATAGAGGAGCACAAGAGTGCAACTCTCATTCTAGGAAGACCTTTCCTAGCAACTGGACGAACCCTCATTGACGTCCAAAAAGGGGAATTAACCCTGAGAGTCAATGAGGATGAGTTTAAGTTGAATGTTGTCAAAGCTATGCAACATCCAGACACCCCAAACGACTGCATGAGCATTGATATTATTGACTCTCTGGTGGAAGAGGTCAATATGATTGAGAGTCTCGAATCAGAGCTAGAGGATATCTTTAAAGATGTTCAGCCTGATCTGGAGGAACCAGAGAGAATAATAGAACCTCTGAAAATCCCTCAGGAAGAGGAGAAACCTCCTAAACCCGAGCTCAAACCATTACCACCATCCTTGAAATATGCATTTCTGGGAGAAGGTGACACTTTTCTTGTAATCATAAGCTCTACCTTAGAGCCACAGGAAGAGGAAGCACTAATTCAAGTGCTGAGGACACACAAGACAGCTCTTGGGTGGTCTATCAGGGATCTTAAGGGCATTAGCCCAACCAGATGCATGCACAAGATCCTATTGGAGGATGACACTAAGCCAGTGGTTCAACCACAGAGGCGGCTGAATCTAGCCATGAAGGAGGTGGTGCAGAAGGAGGTCACTAAATTACTAGAGGCTGGGATTATTTATCCTATTTCTAATAGCCCCTGGGTGAGCCCTGTCAAAGTCATACCTAAGAAGGGTGGCATGATAGTGGTTCATAATGAAAAAATGAACTGGTTCTTACAAGAACAGTTACAGGGTGGCGTATGTGTATTGATTACAGAAGGCTCAATACAGCTACCAGAAAGGATCATTTTCCTTTACCATTCATAGACCAGATGCTAGAAAGACTAGCAGGTCATGATTACTACTGCTTTCTGGATGGATATTCAGGTTATAATCAAATTGCAGTAGATCCTCAAGATTAAGAGAAAACAGCATTCACATGTCCATCTGGAGTATTTGCATACAGAAGAAGGATGCCATTTGGTCTGTGCAATGCACTTGTAACCTTTCAAAGGTGCATGCTCTTTATTTTCTCTGACATGGTGGAAAAATTTCTGGAAGTCTTCATGGATGACTTTTCAGTATTTGGAGACTCATTCAGCTCCTGTCTTGACCATCTAGCACTTGTTCTAAAGAGGTGCCAAGAGACTAACCTGGTTTTAAACTGGGAGAAATGTCACTTGATGGTGACTGAAGGAATTGTCCTTGGGCACAAAATTTCGAACAAGGGAATAGAGGTGGATCAAGCTAAGGTAGAGGTAATTGAAAAATTACCACCACTTGCCAATGTTAAGGTAATCAGAAGCTTTCTGGGGCATGCATGATTCTATAGGAGGTTTATTAAGGATTTTTTGAAAATCACAAAACCTCTGAGCAATCTGCTGACTGCTGATACACCATTTGTCTTTGACAAAGAGTGTTTGCAAGCCTTTGAGACTCTGAAAGCTAAGTTGGTCACAACACCAATCATTTCTGCACCAAACTGGGCATTACCATTCGAACTAATGTGTGATGCCAGTGACCATGCCCTTGGTGCAGTATTGGGACAAAGGCATGATAAGCTTCTGCACGTCATTTATTATGGCAGCCGTATTCTAAATAATGCGCATAAGAACTACACAACCACAGAAAAGAATTGCTTGCAGTGGTTTATGCCATTGACAAATTCAGATCTTATTTAGTAGGATCAAAAGTGATTGTGTACATTGACCATCCTACTCTTAAATATCTACTCACAAAGCAGGATTCAAAACCCAGGCTCATAAGATGGGTGTTGCTTTTGCAAGAGCTTGATATAGAAATAAGAGACAGAAAAAGGACTGAAAATCAAGTAGCTGATCACCTGTCCCGGGTAGAACCAGTAGCAGGAGCGTCCCTCCCTCCTACTGAGATCTCTGAAACCTTTCCAGATGAGCAATTGTTTGCTATTCAGGAAGCTCTGTGGTTTGCAGACATTGCAGACTAGATTAAAAGCTCAGTAATAGTCCAGCTAAAGACAGTAAAGAAGCGCTTGCTGGGAGGCAACCCAGTCATGAGTTTATTTTATTTGTAATTTTAATTCTAAATTAGATAATACATTTCAGTGAATGATAAAGAAAAATAAAGGTTCAGGACATAAAGCAGAGGAATCATAGAGAAAAGTACATCACTAGCGCAAAAACGCCAGTAAGGAAGGTTTCTGGTGTTTAACGCTAGAAAGAAGCAGCAAGTGGGCGTTAAACGCCCAAAACAAGCAAGGACTGAGCATTAAACACCCAAAGGAAGAATCTCCTGGGTGTTTAACGCCAGGATTGTGGTGAGGAGAATTTTCGAAATTGCCTCTCCTTTTATTCATCTCCTTTCCTTTCTTTTGCTTGAGGACAAGCAAACCTCTAAGTTTGGTGTGTTTTTTAATAGCCATAAACTTGATAGCTACGATTTTAGGAAATTGCACAATCGGCAAAATTCCTTCCGGCAAGTGCACCGGTTATCGTCAAGTAAAAACTCACAATAGAGTGAGGTCGAATCCCACAAGAATTGGTTGAGTGAGCAATTCGGATTAGAAGTGTGTTCTAGTTGAGCGGAATCAAGATTTAGATGAGAATTTCGGAATCTTAAATTGCATGAATTAAAGAGCAGAAGCTAAATTGCTGAAATTAAAAAGGGATGGGGTGATTGCATGAATTTAATTGCAGAATGTAAAGAGAAAGTGGTAGATCAGAAAGGGGGAATTCATTGGGTTTCAGGAGATATTGAGATCTCTGAATCAAAACATCTTTATCTCTTCCTCAACCAATGCATTCATTGAATTTTGCTTGGCAATCTTATATGATTGGATCCCAATCCCTTGGCTCACCAATTCTCTCTAAAAACAAACAAATTCCCAATCCCTTGGTTTAAATGTTCATAAGAAGAGATGATGCTCGATCACTGATTATACCACACAGTTTCATGAACCACAATTTGGTAGGATTACATGTCACAATATCCATCCAAACCCCAATCCAATTCACTGTGAGAAAGCTTCTCTAGCATGAATCCTCCATTCCTTTCCCAAGGTTCCGAAGGATTCCAATTATGGATAGTTTCTTTCCCAAGATAACTAACCAATGGAATTAGACCGAGAAGCTTTCTAACAAAATTCAAGAGAAAAGATTGAAGAAGAAGATAAAAACTATTATTGATTCATTGAATTACAATAGAGCTCCCTAACCCAATGAAAGGGGTTTAGTGAGTCATAGCTCTGAATTCAATTACAACAGTATGAAAACTAGCAAAAAATGATCCCAAAAGTTCCAAGAGTATCTAAAAAAGTCCTTCTAACTTAAATTCTATCCTATTTATACACTTTCTAAATTGAGCTTCTGTTGTGTTTCTTGGGCTTTGAGGCCTTTCCTTGATTTCCTTTTGCTTTGGGTTTATGATCCATAATCCTGATGAGGCTGCTGATCCAATTCTGTAACATTCATTGAGCAAACTTAGTGATAAACAAGTAATGACACATGACTCAACAAATTGAAATTCTAAACTCATCAATTCTTCAGGCCCAATCCCATAAACCATGATATTCAATTGGGTTTCATACCAGAGTACGTTTAAGTTAATGTTTGTGCTCAAATGCTAACTTAAACTGCAATATCTTTGCCCAGAAACCTTTTCAATAGTGGCATTTAAGTTGTAGTTTAAGCTTCAGTTTAAGGTTAAACTGAAGCTTAAACGTGGAAATGGAAGAAGGCAACCCTGGAGGGTAAATAGTCGAACACGTTTAAGCTTCAGTTTAAGGTTAAACTGAAGCTTAAACGTGGAAATGAAGATTGCAACCCTGGAGGAGAAATTGGGTCGAACACGTTTAAGCTTCAGTTTAAGGTTAAACTGGAGCTTAAACGTGGAATGCTTCCTGGAGGGTGAAATGTCGAACACGTTTAAGCTCCAGTTTAACCTTAAACTGGAGCTTAAACGTGGGAATGAAGAAAGCAACCCAGGAGGAGAAATGTCGAACACGTTTAAGCTCCAGTTTAAGGTTAAACTGGAGCTTAAACGTGGAAATGGTTCCCTGGAGGAAAATTCTGGTCGAACACGTTTAAGCTCCAGTTTAAGGTTAAACTGGAGCTTAAACGTGGAAATGCTCCTTGGTGCAATTCTCATTCTGGCGTTTAACTTCCAGTTTAAGGTTAAACTGGAGGTTAAACGCCAGTTTCAGCATTCCTCAGCTTTCATGATTTTGGCATTTAAGCTCCAGTTTAAGCTTAAACTGGAGCTTAAACGCCACTTCCCAGCATTATATGGTTTGGTAGTTTAAGTTCCAGTTTAAGCTTAAACTGGAACTTAAAGTACACATGTGATATTCAAGCTTCCTTTATTGATTTTTGTTGCTTCCTTGCTTAGCCTCTTCTTCCCTGAAATCATCCAAACAACTGCATCAAAGTCTTGCAAAATTTCATGAGAAATCTTCCATTCATAGCATTCAAGTAATATAACTAAAAACTCATGGAATTTGCATCAAAATCATAATGTTTGGATGGTTCATTGGTTTGTTATTCATTTAACCATTCTTGGTTACTTTAAGCTCAAGAAAATGCACATAACAACTAAAACTAACAGAAAAATGCTAGTGAAACTAGCCTAAGATGCCTTGGCATCATTTTTCCGTGATCACTGAGCTAAAACTCATCAAGATCATGGCACCTAAGGGAAAACAAACCACTTCAAGAGGCAAGAAAGAGAATATTCCAAAACCACTTTGGAATCAAGAGAAGTTCTTAACCAAAGAACATGCAGACCATTACCACAAAATAATGGGTCTGAGATCAGTGATCCTGGAAGTTAAATTCGATCTGAAAGAAGACGAATATCCGGAGATACAGGAGCTGAAGCACCAAAAGCTGTCTCTTGAAGGACCAGACACCCCATAGGTTGAAGGAGCACCCATCATCTCCTAAACTAAAGGTTGTTGAGTCCTAATCTTAACCTTAAATCTGTGATAACTTTTATTTTTACAAACCTATCTGATTAGTAGTAATTAGTATCTTTATTTTGATTTTATCTCCAATTAAACTATAATTTATTTTTATCATCATCATCAAACATGAATAAAATAGCAGATTTTTAGAATAAGGAGGCAATATTTTTTTTGAGTTTTGAATAAGGAAAATTCTAATTATTTATATATTGTGGCAATACGTTTTATTTTCTGAATGAATGCCTGAACAGTGCATAATTTTGATAGTGGAGTTTATGAATGTTAAATCTGTGGGCTCTTGAAGGAATGATGAACAGGAGAAATGTTATTGATGATCTGAAAAATCATGAAATTGATTCTTGAAGCAAGAAAAAGCAGTGAAAAAAAAAGCAGAAAAAGTCAATAGCCCTTTACACCAAAAGGCAAGGGTAAAAAGGATCCAAATCTTTGAGCATCAATGGATAGGAGGGCCCAAGGAAATAAATCCAAGCCTAAGCGGCTAAATCAAGCTGTCCCTAACCATGTGCTTGTGGCATACAGGTCCAAGTGAAAAGCTTGAGACTGAGTGGTTAAAGTCATGATCCAAAGCAAAAGAGTGTGCTTAAGAACTCTGGACACCTCTAATTGGGAACTTTAGCAAAGCTAAGTCACAATCTGAAAAGGTTCACCCAGTTATGTGTCTATGGTATTTATGTATCCAGTGGTAATATTGAAAAACAAAGTGCTTAGGGCCACGACCAAGACTCATAAAGTAGCTATATTCAAGAATCAACATACTAAACTAGGAGAATCAACAATACTATCTGAATTCTGAGTTCCTATGGATGCCAATTATTCTGAATTTCAAAGGATAAAGTGAGATGCCAAAACTGTTCAGAAGCAAAAAGCTACTAGCCCCGCTCATCTAATTAGAATCTGAGCTTCACTTAAAACTCTGAGATATTATTGCTTCTTAATTTCTTTTTATCCTATTTTATTTATCTAGTTGCTTGGTGACAAGCAACAGTTTAAGTTTGGTGTTGTGATGAGCGGATATTTTATACGCTTTTTGGGGGTAATTTCATGTAGATTTTAGTATGTTTTAGTTAGTTTTTAGTATAATTTTATTAGTTTTTAGGCAAAATTCATATTTCTGGACTTTACTATGAGTTTGTGTGTTTTTCTATGATTTCAGGTATTTTCTGGTTGAAATTGAGGGAGTTGAGCAAAAATCTGATTCAGGCTGGAAAAGGACTACTGATGCTGTTGGATTCTGACCTCCCTGCACTCAGAATGGAGTTTTTGGAGCTACAGAAGTCCAACTGGCGCGCTCTCAATTGGGTTAGAAAGTAGACATCCAGGGCTTTCCAGAAATATATAATAGTCCATACTTTGCTCGAAGATAAACGGCGTAAACTGGCGTTTAATGCCAGTTCCATGTTCCATTCTGGCATTAAATGCTAGAAACAGGTTACAAGTTGGAGTTAAACGCCCAAAACAGGTTACAACCTGGCGTTTAACTCCAAAAACAGCCCAGGCACGTGAAAGCCTCAAGTCTCAGCCCCAGCACACACCAAGTGGGTCCCAGAAGTGGATTTCTGCACTATCTATCTCAATTTACTCATTCTCCTTAAACCTAGGTTACTAATTTAGTATTTAAACAACTTTTAGAGATTTATTTTGTACCTCATGACATTTTGGATCTGAACTTTGTATTATATGACGGCATGAGTCTCTAAACTCCATTGTTGGGGGTGAGGAGCTTTGCTGTGTCTCGATGAATTAATGCAATTACTTCTGTTTTCCATTCAAATACGCTTGTTTCTATCTAAGATATTCATTCGCACTTCAATATGAAGAAGGTGATGATCCGTGACACTTATCACCATTCTCAACCTATGAACGCGTTCCGATAACCACCTCTATTCTACGTTCGATTGAATGAGTATCTCTTGGATTTCTTAATCAGAGTCTTCGTGGTATAAGCTAGAATCCATTGGCAGCATCCTTGAGAATCCGAAAAGTCTAAACCTTGTCTGTGGTATTCCGAGTAGGATTCAGGGATTGGATGACTGTGATGAGCTTCAAACTCGCGAGTGTTAGGCGTAGTGACAGACGGAAAAGGATCAATGGATCCTATTTTAACATGATCGAGAATCGACAGATGATTAGCCGTGCGGTGACAGCGTATTTGGACCATTTTCACTGAGAGGATGGATGCTAGCCATTCACAACGGTGATCCACCAACACACAGCTTTCCATAGAAGGAACCTTGCGTGCGTGAAGAAGATGACAGTAGGAAAGTAGAGATTCAAAAGACAAAGCATCTCCAAAACTCCAACATATTCTCCATTCCTGCGTAATAATTACTCATTTCATGCTCTTTCACTCTTTTCAATTGAAACTAAAGAACCCTATTAGTATCTTGACTAAGAATAATAAGATAACCATAGCTTGCTTCAAGCCAACAATCTCCGTGGGATCGACCCTTACTCACGTAAGGTATTACTTGGACGACCCAGTGCACTTGCTGGTTAGTTGTGCGGAATTACATAGTGTGAGTGTAATTTTCATACACCATTGCTCGTCCTTGAGCAAAAGAAGAAAGAATAGATGATGAAGAAGAAGAGATGGAGGAGAGGGAGAGTGGTGTAGGTTTCGGCCAAGGGGGAGAACAGCGGGTGGTGTTATGTGAAAATAAAGAAGGATGGAGGGGTTTATATAGTAGAGGGAGAGGGATTTATGGTTCAGTCATGTTGGGTGGGTTTAGGAGGGAAAGAGATTTTGAATTTTGAAGATAGGTGGGGTTTATGGGGAAGAGAGGATGGATGTGAGTGGTGAGAGGTGATGGGGAAGAGTGATTGAGGTGATTGGTGAATGATGTTTGGGGAAGAGTGTTATGAAAAGGGGTGACGATTGGATTTTTGACGGTTTAGAATTTCTCAAATAAAATCTCGTCGAAGTATAGTTTCTAAACCAAGCAATAATCCTCTCATACAAAAAAATTGTTTATCACTAAAACAAACCCCTAAATTTATAAACCGAAGTATTCAAACCTCGGGTCGTTCTCCCTAGGAATTGTAATGAAGTGTCTTGTTATTGGTTGTGAATTATATTTGGGGTTTTTAAGCTTTTGGACAAGAAGTATAAATGGCAAAGAAAATAAACTAACAACTAACAAAGCTCTTGGCAAGATATGAGAACTAGAAGTCCTATCCTAGTTATCCTCCTCAATTGTGATGACAAATTGTCCATTTCTCCCACTTAGTTAACCTCCAACCATGGAGGAAAGTCAAGTGGATGAATCAATTTGATTCCTCAAATCCTAATCAACTCCTAAAGGAAAGACTAGCTTTAGAGGCATTCAAATCAATTAGCAATCTCTCATATTATCAATCAACAAAGGAATTAGATAACTCAAGAGTTACTAATTACTCTACCTAGGCCAAGAGGAACAAAATCTACACTAAAACTAAAAGAGACATTTCAACAAACACATAGAGTGCAATAGAAGTAAACATTATTAAATGCAAGAATTAAAGGAATCTATAACTACAAAAACAAGAGATCAACAATGGAAGAGCAAAGAAGATACATTTATTATGAATTACCTCTTATTGAATTGGAAGAATGTAGAAAGAACAATACTAGATCTACAACAAAATGTAAGAACAACATAAAGGAAATTACAACAAAAGAATAGAAGAAGATGAATGTAGCAACAAAGAATTGAAAGGTGGAAGTAGAAGAAAGCAAAGATTAAAACCTAGATCTAAGAACTAATCCCAATCCTAATCCTAATTCTAGAGAGAAGTGAGAGCTTCTCTCTCTAGAAACTAGTTCTAAAACTACTAAACTAAACTAATGGTTAAAAGTCCAGTTGATTCCTCTTCAATCCTTGGCTTAAATAACATTAGAAATGAGTTGGATTGGGCCCACAAGGCTTCTAAAATCGCTGGCCACATGTTGCATTAAGTGAACCAGATGGCAGCAACAGCGTGTGCGCGTACTTTGCGCGTGCGCGCCACCATACGTGTAGCAACTATGGCAAATCTTATATCGTTTCGAAGCCCCGGATGTTAGCTTTCTAACCCAACTAGAACCGCATCATTTGGATTTCTGTAGCTCAAGTTATGGTCGTTTAAGTGCGAAGAGGTCGGCTTGACAGCTTTCCGGTTCTTTCATTTCTTCATGAGTTCTCCAACTTTACATGCTTTTTCTTCATTCCCTTGATCCAATCTTTGCCTCCTAAATCTGAAATCACTTAACAAACATATCAAGGCATCTAATGGAATCAAGGTAAATTATATTTATCTATTTTAAGACCTAAAAAGCATGTTTTCACTCTTAAGCACAATTAAAGGAGAATGTACAAAACCATGCTATTTCATTGAATAAATGTGGGTGAAAGGTGATAAAATCCCTTAAAGTTAATACAAGATAAACCCTACAAATGGGGTTTGTCAACCTCCCCACACTTAAACTAAGCATGTCCTCATGCTTAAGCCAAGAGAAAGCAAAGGGTATCAACATTATCCCATGTAAATGAGCTATATGCAACCTAAACTATATGCAACTAAAATTCAAAAATGGTTTTACCTACTTGGTTAAAAATAATTCAATCCTCCAAGAGCATGTATAAACGAGTAGGGCTAAGGTCATATGACGATTCATGAATCCTACCAATTTAAGTATGAAATGAAGTTCAAGTAGACTTGCAAGAAGAACGCTCATGAAAGCCGGGAATCAAGGAATTGAGCATCGAACCCTCACCGGGAGTGTTTGCACTCTAGTCGCTCGGTGTTTGGGGTTGATTCTCTCAATTCTCCCCTAATCATGCTTTCCAAGATTTGTTTATCTTCTAACAATCAACAATTATCCAATGCATGCATACATGTATCATGAGGTCTTTTCTTTAGGTTGTAATGGGACTAGGGTCAAGGTAGGGTCATATATGGCTAGTGGACTAGGATTTGGTTCTTTGATTAGCTTGAACTTTCCCACCTAACCTATATAATGACCTATACAATTAAGTACTAATCTAACTACCCATTCCTCACTTTTTCACATACTCATGTATTCCTTTTTAATTTCACAACACCTATGCATTGATTTTATTGGACTATACTTTGATTTGGGGCATTTTGTCCCCTTTTTATTCCTTTCTTTTTTTTTTCTTTTCTTTTTCTATTTTTTTCTTTTCCATATTATTTTTCTTTTCTTTTTCTTTTGTTTTTCTCATTTTTTTTCTTTCTATGTACAAGAACCTCAATGCATAAGGTTTTACATTTGATCAATACATGAGTATGTACCCAATTCCCAATATTTTCAATAAAAATATAAAACTACCCTTTTATTCACCCAATGTCCCAAGATTCCCACACTTGAATGATACTCACACACACTAGTCTAAGCCAATCAAAGATCCAAATAAGGACATTTATTGTTTTTTCGCTTTAAGGCTTGTAATGTGCTAAAATTAAGAACAAAGTAGGTTAATCGTAGGCTCAAATTTGGCTAACAATGGAAGATAAAAGGTAAGGCTATTTGGGTAAGTGAGCTAATGAAATGATGGCCTCAATCATATAAATGCATGAATACACAAAATAATGGACATAAAGAATCAAACAAATCAAAGATTACAATCATAGGAGGAGAATAATGCACACAAGAAGGAAAATAAGTGGTTATAAGATGTAACCACATCATTAGGCTCAAAACTCACTTGCTTGTGTTCTTAGCTCAAAAACCATGTTCCAAAATACATTCTTTCAAGCAAGTTCCACAAATTTTCTTTTTCAAATTGGTAGGGTGCCCTAAAACAGTTTCTTGGAAAGGAAATCATCACTCTAACCAAGTAGTCCTAATAAGAAGAAGGTAGTAAAATATGTACAAATTCTAACTAACATGCAACCTATCATGCAATGCAATAACTAACTAACATTGGTGTTGAAAAAGAAAATTGTTACCCATGGAGATCGGTCAACGACCTCCCCACACTTGAAGATTGCACCGTCCTCGGTGCACGCAAAGGAGAGCAAGGTGGACGGGTTGCTACAATTGATGAGCTCCTGCAAAAGGTTGTGCGGATGACTTGTGTGTCGCCCCATTTAAAAGCTTTTCCTTTCTCCTCTCTTGGTGGCCAACCTAAAAGGAAAGAAAAAGAAAGAAAGTTAAGCCTATAACAAGGATATCACAGCAAATAGAACATAGGCGGGGGCTAATGCCAAATAAAGGTATTGTTCTCTACTACATGGTAGCTACAACATGTAGAGGAGGAAACAATAAGAGAAAATGGCATATCAATGATACTTGATGCAAGAGTAAAGTTAAAGCATGAAGAGGATATTGAGCATCAAGATCAAATAAGAATTGACACAAACAAGATTAGTGATACGCATGAAAGCATTTAATTCCATCCTAACTCAATGATGAAGCGGTACAAGAAAAAAAACAAAGGATAATGAATTAGGAAGGAATAAAGCACTTAATCTTGTGTGTTGACAAATATTACAATTAATGTAACAAGTCATGAAGCACCAAAATAAATGCAAGAAATTCTCAACAATTGAGTGAGAGAATTCAACACTATTATTAAAATGAGAAATTTAGAAAATAAAATGAGAACAAATTATAGAAACAAAATTAAAATGCAAAGAATAAAAGTATGCAAATGTAATAGACAAAAGAAAATGGAAGAAAAAATTTTTTTTTTTATATTTTTAATTTTTTTATTTATTTTTTTTTAGTATTTTATTTAGTTATTTATTTATTTATTATTATATTTTTTTTTCTTTTTTTTTATTAAAATTTTTTTTTTTATATTAAAAGAGAAAAGAAAAAAAATCTTTCAAGAGAGGAAGAAGAAAAAAAATGAGAAAGAAAGAAGAAGAGAAGAGGAAAGAAGGAGAAAGGAGGAGAGAGAAAAGCAGGGTGCAAATCCGCGCGCGTGCGCACAGCGCGCTTACGCGTGGATGCAGCAGGGACAATCCACGCGCGCGCGCACAGCGCGCTTACGCGTGGATGAGGTTGTGCTCCCTGCACAATGCGGGCACAACGCGCGCACAACTCTCTGGTTTTTGTACCAGAAGTTGCAGAAGTACAATGTGCTCGCGTGCGCACAGCGTGCTTACGCGCCGATGGCCGTTTTTTTTTTTTTTGCCCAAAAAGCAGAAAAATGCCCAAGAGCTCCCTATAATGTCCAAAACTCTTCTTTATTCAATCAAATATCAAACAATTCACAAAAATACAATTCAATTTTAGGATTTATTCATCTACTACTAATGAATACAACATACTAACAACCAATCTTTACAAACAAATCAATATGAAATGAAAATCTACCTACAATGGCAACTCAAATCACTTATTAAACAAAACTAAAAGAGAATGGAGAGAGTTTACCATGGTGGGGTGTCTCCCACCTAGCACTTTTATTTATTGTCCTTAAGTTGGACTTATGGGGAGCTTCTCTCAAGGTGGCTTGTGCTTGTACTCATCTTGGAACTCCCACCAATGCTTGGTTCTCCATTGTGCCCCAAGATTTCCTATGGGTTGAGCCAAGTGTTGATGGAGTTCTTCACAAGCTTGGGGCTCCCAAAGTTGGTCCTCTTTTTCTAATCCGGGATCCCACACTTTGTTTTCACACCCGTCTTGAAGTTGATCATCATTATTAGTCAATCCGGGTGGTAAACAAGAAGAATCCTCTATGAAGTGTCCAACAATCCTCCTAGACCCATCTATTTGAGCACTATTCTCACCTTTGTATTCAACTCTTGAAGTATCAACTAAAATGAGCCTTGATTTGCAACGCCAACCACGAAACATCTTTCGCTTACGCTTCATCCCACAAAGCATCCTAAGTTGACCATCCGTTTCAAGCAAGCCATACTCAAGTGGGACAATAAAGCTAATAGAAATGAATTTTACCCACTCAAGTGAAGGAGTAGATGACAACCTAGGCAAAGATGCTCCCAAAGATCTTGACAAAGCGTATTCCACTCCCATCTTTCTATTTTTAAGGACTTCCACCTCTTCACTAAATTTCTCTGATTCAATCCTTTGTTCATCAATACTATCTAAGCCTTTTCCCTTAATCGAACTATAATTGGGAGGTTGAAAGAAGTTTACCTCCACAACATTTTCAAATGCACTGGGAAAAGGTTCTTCAAGTTTAAAGGATTCTCCACCACTAGGACTTGATACTTGCTCTTCATCACCAAGGGAACTCAATCCTTGCTCTATCCCATCCAAGTCTTCATATGGAGTATGCCTTGGAAGGTGTGCACTTTCCTTCCTAGCATCAATTTCAATCATCTTGGAGGGGTTTTCTTCAACTCTATGTTCCCATGGAGGCTCCACATCTCCTAAGTCTTCTACCACTTCTTCCTTGTCTTCAACAATTAAAGCTTCCTCCAATTGTTCCAATACAAAGCAACTTCCTTCATTTCCCACCGGAGTTTTCAATCTCTCCTTCATGCTATGCTCTTCTTGAGCCATGGGAGTTCCTTGAGTGTTCAAGCATTGGGAGGCTAATTGATTTGTTACCGCATCCAAGGCGGCCATGAAATTTTGCACATCCCTTTTCATCTCTTCTTGTCCTTGAGCAAGAACACTAAGGGTTTCATCCATTAGAGGTTGGGGTGGGTGGAAGGGTTCATTATTTTGGGGGAAGGGTTCATAGTAGGAAGATGGTTCTTCTTGGTAGAGTTGTGGTGGTTCAATGTTCTCCACTCTTTCTACTTGTTGCACAACACACTCCATGGTTGCTTGAAATTGATCCAATGCTTCCTTGAGATGATCCCTTGACTCTTGTTCCTCTTGGATGTCATGAGTAGGATCATAGGGCTCTTGAATTAAAGGACATAAGTATTCTTCCATGGGAGGTTGTGGTGGAAAGTAGTATTCATCTTGTGGTTGGAAATTTTCATATGTTGGAGGTGGTTCATCTTGGTAATAATATGGAAAGGGTGGCTCTTGAAAGTGGTGATGTTGGGATGGTGGTAGCTCTATGTGTGGTTCATATGGCTCATATGGTTGTTGGAATGGTGGATATGGATTAGGGTCATATGAGGGTGGTTGGTAAGAAGGGGCTTGTGAGTATGGTTGAGAGTTATGTTGAGGGTATGGATCATAGGCATATGGTGGTAGTTCTTGAAAGTCACAAGTAGATTCACCATAGCCATTGGATTGGTATGCATCATAGAATGGCTCTTCTTCATAGTGCATTGGTGGAGGAGGTTGTTGCCATGAGGATTGATCATATGCATATGGCTCCTCCCACCTTTGGTTGTCCCATCCTTGATACATCTCTCTATTGTAACTCTCATCACCTACAACATAATTGTAATCACACTCATAGCCAAAATGAGAATCCATGATAGCAAGAAAAAAGGAAAATAAAATCAAATGAGAAACAAAGAAAACTAACAAAAACTAACAAAGAGACAAAAAGGCAAGCATATGCACAATATTCACATATATACAATAACCAATAACATAACACCATTGCGATTCCCCGGCAACGGCGCCATTTTGACGATTGGATTTTTGACGGTTTAGAATTTCTCAAATAAAATCTCGTCGAAGTATAGTTTCTAAACCAAGCAATAATCCTCTCATACAAAAAAATTGTTTATCACTAAAACAAACCCCTAAATTTATAAACCGAAGTATTCAAACCTCGGGTCGTTCTCCCTAGGAATTGTAATGAAGTGTCTTGTTATTGGTTGTGAATTATATTTGGGGTTTTTACGCTTTTGGACAAGAAGTATAAATGGCAAAGAAAATAAACTAACAACTAACAAAGCTCTTGGCAAGATATGAGAACTAGAAGTCCTATCCTAGTTATCCTCCTCAATTGTGATGACAAATTGTCCATTGCTCCCACTTAGTTAACCTCCAACCATGGAGGAAAGTCAAGTGGATGAATCAATTTGATTCCTCAAATCCTAATCAACTCCTAAAGGAAAGACTAGCTTTAGAGGCATTCAAATCAATTAGCAATCTCTCCAATTATCAATCAACAAAGGAATTAGATAACTCAAGAGTTACTAATTACTCTACCTAGGCCAAGAGGAACAAAATCTACACTAAAACTAAAAGAGACATTTCAACAAACACATAGAGTGCAATAGAAGTAAACATTATTAAATGCAAGAATTAAAGAAATCTATAACTACAAAAACAAGAGATCAACAATGGAAGAGCAAAGAAGATACATTTATTATGAATTACCTCTTATTGAATTGGAAGAATGTAGAAAGAACAATACTAGATCTACAACAAAATGTAAGAACAACATAAAGGAAATTACAACAAAAGAATAGAAGAAGATGAATGTAGCAACAAAGAATTGAAAGGTGGAAGTAGAAGAAAGCAAAGATTAAAACCTAGATCTAAGAACTAATCCCAATCCTAATCCTAATTCTAGAGAGAAGTGAGAGCTTCTCTCTCTAGAAACTAGTTCTAAAACTACTAAACTAAACTAATGGTTAAACGTTCAGTTGATTCCTCTTCAATCCTTGGCTTAAATAGCATTAGAAATGAGTTGGATTGGGCCCACAAGGCTTCTAAAATCGCTGGCCACATGTTGCATTAAGTGAACCAGATGGCAGCAACGGCGCGTGCGCATACTTTGCGCGTGCGCGCCACCATACGTGTAGCAACTATGGCAAATCTTATATCGTTTCGAAGCCCCGGATGTTAGCTTTCTAACCCAACTGGAACCGCATCATTTGGACCTCTGTAGCTCAAGTTATGGTCGTTTAAGTGCGAAGAGGTCGGCTTGACAGCTTTCCGGTTCTTTCATTTCTTCATGAGTTCTCCAACTTTACATGCTTTTTCTTCATTCCCTTGATCCAATCTTTGCCTCCTAAATATGAAATCACTTAACAAACATATCAAGGCATCTAATGGAATCAAGGTAAATTATATTTATCTATTTTAAGACCTAAAAAGCATGTTTTCACTCTTAAGCACAATTAAAGGAGAATGTACAAAACCATGCTATTTCATTGAATAAATGTGGGTGAAAGGTGATAAAATCCCTTAAAGTTAATACAAGATAAACCCTACAAATGGGGTTTGTCAAGGGGTGAGAGAGAGAAAGAAGGTAGGTGGGGATCCAGTGGGGTCCACAGATCCTGAGGTGTCAAGCATTTCTCATCCCTGCACCCTTTAGATGTGAGTGGTGAGAGGTGATGGGGAAAAGTGATTGAGGTGATTGGTGAATGATGTTTGGGGAAGAGTGTTATAAAAAGGTGTGAGAGAGAGGGAGAAGGTAGGTGGGGATCCTGTGGGGTCCACAGATCCTGAGATGTCAAGTATTTCTCATCCCTGCACCCTTTAGGCATGTAAAACGCCCTCTGTATGCAATCTTGGCATTTAACGCCAGACTGATGCTTGTTTCTGGCGTTAAACGCCACTTTGTTGCTTGTTTCTGGCGTTTAACGCCAGCTCTCTTCTGGGTGCAATCCTGTCGTTTAAATGCCAAACTGCTGCTTGTTTCTGGTGTTCAACGCCAGCTTCATGCTCTGTTCTGCCGTTGAACGCTAGCCAGATGCTCCTTACTGGCGTTTAAATGCCAGTAAGCTCTTCCTCCAGGGTGTGCTTTTTCTTTTGCTATTTTTGATTCTATTTTTGATTTTTGCAATTGTTTTGTGACTCCACATGATCATAAACCTAATAAAACATAAGAGAACAATAGAAATATAGATAAATAAAAATTGGGTTGCCTCCCAATAAGCGCTTCTTTAATGTCAATAGCTTGACAATGAGCTCTCATGGAGCTTTACAGATGTTCAGAGCATTGTTGGGACTTCCCAACACCAAACTTAGAGTTTGAATGTGGGGGTTCAACACCAAACTTAGAGTTTGGTTGTGGCCTCCCAACACCAAACTTAGAGTTTGATTGTGGGGGCTTTGTTTGACTCTGTATTGAGAGAAGCTTTTCATGCTTCCTCTCCATGGTTGCAGAGGAAGATCCTTGAGCTTTAAACACAAGGTAGTCCCCATTCAATTGAAGGACTAGCTCTCCTCTGTCAACATCAATCACAGCTCTTGCTATGGCTAGGAAGGGTCTTCCAAGAATGATGGATTCATTCTCATCCTTCCCAGTGTCTAAGATTATGAAATCAACAGGGATGTAAAGGCCTTTAACCTTTACCAACACGTCCTCTACCACTCCATAAGCTTGTTTTATTGACTTGTCTGCCATCTCTAATGAGATTCTGGCAGCTTGTACCTCAAATATCCCCAGCTTCTCCATTACAGAGAGTGGCATAAGATTTATACTTGACCCCAGGTCACACAAAGCCTTCTCAAAGTCATGGTGCCTATGGTACAGGGTATTAAGAATTTACCAAGATCTTGTTTCTTTTGAAGTATAGTTTGCTGAACCCATGTATTTAGTTCACTAATGAGCAAGGGAGGTTTGATGTGCGGAAAACGATCCAACACAAAACTCACCGGCAAGTGTACCGGGTCGCATCAAGTAATAAAACTCACGGGAGTGAGGTCGATCCCACAGGGATTGAAGGATTGAGCAATTTTTAGTTCTGTGGTTGATTTAGTCAAGTGCATCAAGTATTGGTTGAGGGATTTTGTATCCAACAGTAAGTAAATAGCAGAGAATGTAAAGGGAGAGGGAGGAATTACAGAAATTAAAGAGAATTGAAAGTAAAGGTGCTGAATCTTAAAGAACAAGAAATTAAATGACTGAAACTTAAAGTGCAAGAAATGTAAATTGCAGTAACTTAAAGTGCAAGAAATATAAATTGCTTGAATGGAAAAGGGATTTGAGGACTGGGAATTCAGAATTTAAGCAAAGGAAATTAAATTACAACAATTATCAAAGTAAGAGATGATTTGAATTCAACTAGATATCAAACAGAAAATAGAAATTAAATTGCAGCAGTGGTTCACCAGAAGAACCAAAAGGAAAATTGGGTCTCAGGACTCCAAAGACTAGATAGCAAAGTCTAGATCTCAATTGCCTTCCCAGATCCAAGTTCACAAAGTAATTAAAGAGAAATTGAATTCAACTCAATTATGCAGTAGGAAAATCAAAGAGATCTTGAATGGAGATTGAGACAGAAATTCCTCAATTCTTCACACACAAGACTCAAACAAGAAAAGTAAAAGGTGCTCAAGCAAGAACGAGGAAGAAAAGAGATCAATTCTCCTTCCCAATTCTCTAAAATCTCAGTTCCAAGCTCTCAACGAAAAATCAAGTCTCAAGATGTGAAAATTCAAAAATAAAAAAGAAGGTCCTCATTACATCAAACTATCTCCTATTTATACACTTTCTATTCTTGGATTTTGGAATTTGGATGGGCTTTTGATTTGGTGAAGAAATGAATTAAATTGGATTTTTAATCCAATTTTCAGCCCATGAGAAAGTAGCTTCCAGGAGGCTGCCCTGCCCTTGTGGAGGGCAGAGCAGGGAAATTGTGTGATGAAGCCTCGTGCGTGCGTGTGCTGCGTGTGTAGCATCAGGATGCTGCCCTGCCCTTGTGGAGGGCAGAGCAGTGTTGCCATGGTGTGCCTTGCCTTGCTGCCCGTGCGTCCATGTTGTGCGCTAAGTGCTCAAGCCCGTGCCAATTTGTGCGCTGGCCATGCACCGAGAAATGCTGCCCTGCCCTTGTGGAGGGCAGGGCAAGGTTGCCAATGGGTGAAGTCCCAAGTTTGAAACTCGGTGGAGGCACACGCTGCTCCTTTTTCCTTGGTTTTCTTGGCACCAAAGTAACGCCTAGTTCCTTGCTTCCTCATGGTGCTGTGTTCGATTCTTGGAGATTGAAAACAAGCTAAGTTTTGCTTGTTTTCCTTGTATTGGAGCGCTACTCCTTTCCTCCTTGTTCTTGGGTTCGAAACCCATAGGAAACACTAGGAAGCAATTTCCTTTGAATTATTTTTCATGAAAGCCCGATATTGCTGTTGAGGAGGGCAGGGCAGAGTTTTTGCTTCCTTTGGTCCTTGGCATAGAATTGTGCTCCGCCCTTATTGTGGGCAGGGCAGTGATGCTTTTAAGGTTGGTTCATTATGCTGCTCTCCTGGAGGGAAATGTGCTCTTGTGGAGGGCAGTGTTTGCTTCTTCCTTCTATGTTGCACCACACTTCTCATCTCTTGGCCACACTTCTTAAGCCACGTTTTTCTTCTTTTCTTCCTTTCTTCACCTACAAGAAACAAAACAACCAATCAAAGTATCTCTAAACTCATAAGGTTTATAATTCATTAAAAATCAATAAATTTTAGCTCAAACCTCATGATTTAGCATCAATTTGATGGTGGTTGTTTGATTTAAAGAAGTCATACATTTTCATTCCAAATTACTTACTTAGGATGCAAGAAAGTGCATAAAGACTAGTGAAACAAGTGAAATTAGCTTGAAAAATGGGTATATGATGACTTGTCATCACAACACCAAACTTAAATCTTGCTTGTCCCCAAGCAAGCATCAAAACTAAGAGAACATGAAGTGAAAAAAAAAGCATACATATCCTTATTAGGCATATAGCAGAACTTGATTCATGGAGTTTTTATGCAGAAAATGAGAACTCAGTTATTGTTTGCTGTTACATAAAATACACTCTTCCTCAAAGGCTTACTAAACTTGCTGTTATAAGGTTTACTCTTTACTTGCTCCCTTGCTAACTTTTCTTTTCTCATTTTGCTTAACAAGTTTATTATTCTTTGAAGGCTTGGTGTCAAATGTTGCAGCAGTAGCCTTTGGCTTTATTTTTACTCAACATCTTTTCACCACAGACACATGGCTCACTATTTCCTCCTAGGATCATTGATGCCCAGCATCTCTTTGGATAACTAAATATTCTGTATCTAGGTTGCTCTTTATTGTGGACTTTCAATTGGCTATCCCAAATCAGTTGATCTAAGTGACCGGGTTTTGAAATACCCCTCAGAATTTACTTGTCCAAGCATATCCTAGTACAAGAATACCACAGGCATGTGTCCTAGGGTCCAAGCTATTGGTGTCCAGCCTTTATTCTTTGTTTTTCTTGCCACATTGGCTTTTTCTTCTTCCTTTTCTTTCTGTTTTATTTTGTTCTCAAGGGATTTTTCTTTACTGATAGGAACCTTTATGACAGCAAGCTAGCTCACACTTCAATGAAAATGACATTATGCAACAATTATTTCATGAGTTATGCATTTAATCAAACACATATACCACCATTAACTTGCATTCTAACTTATGCAACATTGGATATTTACTTTCTAATTCAAACAATTCTCTTTTATTCATGCATATGGGAAACAAAACAAAATTTAGCTAAGTGATGAATGACAAGCATCATGCAGATCATTTCTCTAGCTACTTATTGAACAATGAAAAAAATGCATGAAAATGGAGTAAAAGGAAATAAACAGTGGAGGCATATCATGTTTCAGACATGCATCTCCTTATTAGAAGTATGAAAGAACTTTGCCATCTTCTAATGATTGTGGCTGCTGCTTGATTCTCCTTTTTTTCTTCTTTCTCTTCCCTAGCTTGGAATAGTCTCGGACTTCTTCACCAGGGCATCTTCTATCCCAGACAGAATCTAAGAGCCCTGAGAGCCCAACTTCTTCCAATCTGTTAAGTGTTACCTCCGTATAGTGATGAGACCTTGCTTGTTGCTTGGCTTCAAATTCAGGGCATTGCTCAAATGGTTTGATCTGTGGATTGAGTGTTGGCAAATTGTGGGTCAAATACTCCAACCTTGCTTGTATATTTTCATCACTCTCCATTCTTTGCACATATCTAACTTCTCCCATGGTGTGATGAATATTCTTCCATTGATATAGGTTGTGACTATATTCCCCTGCTTTAGCTTGACTGAAGTACAACTTATCATATGATTCTTTGAATTCTTTGTATTGCTCCCTTTGTTCTTCAAGAATCTTTGTGTGAAATTCTTGCTGTTGCGTCATCATTTGTTGTTGCCATCTCTCTTGCTTCTCCTCCATTTGACGCTGCCAAGCTTCTCATTCCTCTTTATCCCTCAAATATTGCTCCCTGTGCTCTGGATGGGGCTCTAGATATTGCTCTTGGCGCCCTTGATTTTGCTCTTGTTGAGCTTGCATGAGTTGCTGAGATAGCTCTTCAATTGCTCTTTGTAGCTGGCTCATGTCTATGGCACCATGAACTTGCTCTTGTCCTTCCTCTCTTTGTGATCTCCTTTGTCTGGGAGCTACCACCCCCTCTTGATCGTCTTCTTCATTCATTCCTTCCATGCTCCTCTTGGTGATTCCTTTCCCCTTTTTCACTTTTTCTGTGTCCTCATCTTCAAAGATCACTCCAGCTTTGTTGCATAGCCTGAGGATGGTACTTGGATGTCCAAGACCACTTGATTTACTTGTGCTGTTAGCCATCTCTTGAATACTGTCGGCTATAGGTTGTGCGAGGTTGATTTCACCTCCATGTAGGATGCAGTATATCAAGAGTGCTCGTTTGAATGTGACCTAAGAGGCGTTTCCAGTAGGAAGGATAGATCTCTTTACTATCTCATACCATCCCTTGGCCACAGGAGTAAGATTTATTCTCTTCAAGTGGCTTGGGATCCCTTTTGAATCTCTTTCCCAGTCTGTGTTTTCCATACATAACCCTTGCAAGATCTCATCAGGATTGTTTTCCATATGCAATCTGGTCTCATAACTAGGCTCTGCATAAGTTATGGTTCTCAACTTTAGGGCCCTAGTGATGGCTGCTGGACTGAAATTCACTTCAACTCCTCTGACATAACTTGTGTAGGGGGCACTATCTTTGTTCTCTTTTACAGCATTTGTATAGAATTCCCTGATCATGACTGCACTAATGTCAACGAGAGGAGCACATAAAAATTCCCACCTTCTTTCTTTAGCGATTTGCCTCATGATGGGGTATTCTCCGTCCTTCAACTCAAGGCCCTTCTCATAAATGACATTCTTTGTCTTCATGAACCTATGATATCTTCCTTCATGGAATTGGGACCTAAATTTTCTTGCATCATATGATGGAGGCTCGGTCACCATTGGTTCCTTTCCCGGCCTTCTTTTTGAACTTAAGGAGGCCATTAGATTTGAAGTGAGAAGAAGGGAAAAGTGGAAGTAAGGTTAAAATGTGTTGTGTTTGGGATGAGGCTCGGTTTTGTTGTGCAAGAGAAAGGAATTGCTGGCTTTAGTTTTGGGAGTAGAGGAAATTATGGTTTACAAGTGAAAGTAGTTTGTATGAATGTATAAGCCATTTAGTGCTAACGGCTATTTATAGGCAGGTTCTTCAAACTTTCTAACAAAACCATAATAAATGAGGGGGGAGTTCGTTGGTGATCATGAAGGGTTGAGATTGAGTTGAATATATAGATGGCTCATGGATTTGAACGGCTTGCATGCATTGTTAAGGCTTGACGAGGATCCTCTTCTTATTGGTTGCATGTATTTAGGTGTTCGATGGTGCATGCATGCAGATTCTGCTTCCCAAGGAGCATACTTCTCTAGGCACATGTGACCACTCCTCACTTAGCTTGTCCTAGCCATGGCCCCTCCTTGTATTTGTCCCAATCTCTTTCTCCTAAATAAACCAAAACAGCTAGCCTTAGAACATGAATATATACGTTGGTAAGTGGTTTGCAATAAAGAAGAAAATTGTTTTTGTTTCTTTTTCATAAATGATCAATTGTGTCCCTTAATTAGCAATGCCAAAGGTTGGTGAACACCAAACTTATCTCTTACTGAGGGGATGGCTTAGCAATGCAGATAATTCTTCACAATTGATAAATTTTTTTTCAAAAATTCAAAATATAATGATGCATGATCCATCTCTGTATGATTTTGATTCCATGAATAGGAAATGATCTTCTGAACATTGTTACACATGCAGACACCAAACTTAGTGTTTGGTCATATGCTTCATCAAAAATGACTATGCATATGTTCTAAGAATACCCCCCCTTTTTTTTTTGAAAACAAATTTGGGTGTGCCTTAAGGCACACCAAACTTAGACGTCTGACATATGCTTCAAAACAATGTATGCATTTATATGAAAGTTCAAAATCATGCCTGGGTAATCATAGCTTATTGAATAAAAGAAAAGACAGGAATCTTAAATCATGGGTTGCCTCCCATGAAGCGTTCTTTTATTGTCACTAGCTTGACATTGAACTCCCTTTAGGGTGGTTGATGCTGGTGATGTCTCAACTTGTCCCCTCTCACTGTAAGCTTTCTTTGTGTGCCTTGATGCTCAATTTCAATGTGCTCAAGAGAGAGTACTTGGTTGATAGTGTAATGATCTTCTGTTCCCAGATGTTGATATACTAGTTGCACTTTGTCATCTTTGGAAAATCCTTCAGTTGGGAATTTTTTACTCTTCCACCCTTTGTAAGCCTTCTTCTTGTTTTTCTTCTTTTTCTTTCTTGTTGATCTATCTTCATTGGCAGTGACTTGAGTTGTGATACCTCCCTTTTTGTTTATCATCCCAGCTTCTTTTTGAATTCCTTCTCCTCCTTGCACCTGCTCATTCTTCTGTTCTACTGTGTTGTTGGTTGCTTGCCTTGGAAGATAGTCACTACTTGTCTTGCTTGTTCCTTCATTACTTTGTGATTCTGGAAACACTTTCAAGGTGATGCTTTCCTCATGCATCCTGAGGGTTAGCTCTCCCTGCTCTATATCTACAATGGCTCTAGTAGTTGCCAAAAATGGTCGACCAAGTATTATGGAGTCTTTATCATTCTCTGCTGAATCTAGGATCACAAAGTCTGCAGGAAAGATGAACTTGTCAACCTTAACTAAAATTTTTTCAATCAACCCTTTAGGATATACCACTGATTGGTCCACCAATTCCAAGGACATCTGTATTGGTTTCACCTCTCCTATGCCAAGCTTTTTCACTAAAGAAGATGGAATTAGATTTATACTTGCTCCTAAGTCACACATCCCCTTGTTGATGAATAGACTTCCAATAGTGCAAGGTAGGAAGAAACCTCCAGGATCTTCAAGCTTAGAAGGGAACCTTTTTTGATTAGTGCACTGCATTCTTCACTGAGCATTACACTCTCCTTCTCATTCCAACTCCTTTTCTTATTGATGAGCTCCTTTAAGAACTTGGCATATAGAGGCATTTGCTCCAATGCCTCAGCCAAGGGTATGTTGATCTCTAGCTTCTTGAAAGTCTCAAGGAATTTGTGGAAATGTTGATCCTTTGCTTCTTTTTGGAATCTCTGTGGATAAGGTAGTGGATGTGTAAGACCCTTCTCCACTTGCTGCTGTTTTGGATTTGGTTATTCCATGATCTGCTTTCCCTTCCTTAAATTCTGTGGTTGGTAGTTCTCTTCTGTGAGCTTTTCTGGGACATTCTTGCTTGTTATGTCTTTGTTGTTAGCTCCATCTTTCTCTGTTGGTTCTTTGTCACTCTCCGTAAGTTTCTTGGTTGCTCCTTGGTTGCCATCCACCAATGTCTTTCCACTCCTTAATTGCATAGCTTTGCATTCTTCTTTTGGATTAGGAATGGTATCACTTGGTAGTGAGCTTGAAGGTCTCTCAATAGAAATCTTCTTGGAGATTTGTCCAATCTACCTTTCTAGGCTCTTCATGGAAGCTTCTTGGTTCTTTGTTGTCAATTCTTGGTTCTTCATCATCTTCTCCATGAGCATCTCCAGATTAGTAATCCTCTGAGAGTCTTGTGAGATTGGTTGGTTTTGGGGTGTTGATGGATGATGGTAAGTGTTTTGGTTAGTTGGTTGGTTATTGGGTGGATAATGGTTAGAGTTGGGGTAATTATTTTGGGGTTTTCTGTAAAAATTTTGGTTAATTGGCTGCTGGTTGTGATTTTGGTTGTTTCTTGGAGTGTTTTGAGCTGAGTTCCTTTGCCATGGTTGTTGGTTTTGGTTGTAATTGTCTCCCCACCTAAGGTTTGGGTGGTTCTTCCAAGATGGATTGTAGGTGTCACCATACACTTCATTTGATCCAGAATTTTGGTTGTTCATATAGTGCACTTGCTCTTGTTGCTGTTCTTCTTGGTTCTCTTCATTCTGCCCCCAAGGAGTTGATGGTTGGCTTGTGGCACTCACTGATGCAACCTGAAGGCTATCAATTCTCTTGGCCATTTGCTCAAATTATTGCTGAATCTGCTGCTGCATCACTTTGTGTTGAGCCAAAATTGTATCCACTCCTTCCAATTCTAACACTCCCTTCCTCTGTGATGGTTGGCTTTGCCTTTGGTGAGCAAAGAAGTATTGGTTGTTGGCCACCATATCAATGAGGTTCTGAGCTTCCTCTGCAGTTTTCATCAATTGCCATGATCCTCCTGCTGAGTGATCAAGTGCCTCTTGAGCCTTCAGAGTAAGTCCTTCATAGAAGTTCTGCAGCTTGTCCCACTCAGTGAACATCTCTGGTGGACATTTCCTTAGCAGAGCCTTATATCTTTCCCATGCCTCATATAAATTTTCAGCATCCATTTGAGTGAATGTCTGCACCTCAGTCTTCAATCTTATGATCCTTTGAGGGGGATAAAATTTGGCAAGAAACTTGCTCACCAAATCATCCCAAGTGTTGATGCTCTCCTTTGGAAATGTTTCTAGCCATTGAGTGGCTTTGTCCCTGAGAGAGAATGGGAACAACAGCAGCTTGTATATGTCAGGGTGCACTCCATTGCTCTTAACTGTGTCACAGATCCTCAAGAAAGTGGATAGATGTTGGTTCGGGTCCTCCAATGGTCCTCCTCCAAAAGAGCAGTTATTTTAGACCAATCTGATGAGTTGTGGCTTTAGTTCAAAGTTGTTTGCATTGACATTAGGGGTAAGAATGCTACTCCCACAGTGTCTAGCATTTGCAAATGTGTAGGAAGCCAGTACTCTTCTTTGTTGTGGGTTATTGTTGGCCCCTCCTTCTGGTTGATTGAGATTTGATGGATCTCCTTCCATCTCTTGGAATTCCTCCTCAGATTCTTCCTCTCCAACAATGTTTTTCCCTCTTTCAGCTCTTCTTAATCTTCGAAGAGTTCTTTGGTCAATTTCAGAGAGAATAGGAGAAGATCTTCTTGTACCTGACATACAAACACACAACAAGAAAAACACACAGATCCAGAAAACTAGTGAAACTTCAATCTATTGCTAGAATGAAGTTTTAGTTAGTTTAAGCAAAAATTCAAACAGTTAGTGTGTTAGTCAAAAATTAAAGAAACAGAAAAGAAAAAAAATGCTTGATCTAGATCTCCACTTCACTTAATCATTGTCAATCTATTTCAATCCCCGGCAACGGTGCAAAAAACTT
This sequence comes from Arachis hypogaea, assembly GCF_003086295.3. Lineage (NCBI taxonomy): Eukaryota > Viridiplantae > Streptophyta > Magnoliopsida > Fabales > Fabaceae > Arachis > Arachis hypogaea. The sequence goes on along the minus strand of NC_092045.1, from coordinate 68,199,693 downwards.
GATGTGCAGAAAACGATCCAACACAAAACTCACCGGCAAGTGTATCGGGTCGCATCAAGTAATAAAACTTACGGGAGTGAGGTCGATCCCACAGGGATTGAAGGAATGAGCAATTTTTATTTCAGTGGTTGATTTAGTTAAGTGAATCAAGTATTGGTTGAGTGATTTTGTATCCAACAGTAAGTAAATAGCAGAGAATGTAAAGGGAGAGGGAGGAATTGCAAAAATTAAAGAGAATTGAAAGTAAAGGTGCTGAAACTTAAAGAACAAGAAATTAAATGACTGAAACTTAAAGTGCAAGAAATGTAAATTGTAGTAACTTAAAGTGCAAGAAATATAAATTGCTTGAATGGAAAAGGGATTTGAGGACTGGGAATTCAGAATTTAAGCAAAGGAAATTAAATTGCAACAATTATCAAAGTAAGAGATGATTTGAATTTAACTAGATATCAAACAGAAAATAGAAATTAAATTGCAGCAGTGGTTCACCGGAAGAACCAAAGGGAAAATTGGGTCTCAGGACTCCAGAGACTAGATAGCAAAGTCTAGATCTCAAATGCCTTCCCAGATCCAAGTTCACAAAGCAATTAAAGAGAAATTGAAGATTGAAGCAGTAAAGGAAATTGAATTCAACTCAATTATGCAGTAGGAAAATCAAAGAGATCTTGAATGGAGATTGAGACAGAAATTCCTCAATTCTTCACACCTAAGACTCAAACAAGAAAAGTAAAAAGTGCTCAAGCAAGAACGAGGAAGAAGAGAGATCAATTCTCCTTCCCAATTCTCTAAAATATCAGTTCCAAGCTCTCAACGAAAAATCAAGTCTCAAGATGTGAAAATTCAAAAATAAAAAAGAAGGTCCTTATTACATCAAACTATCTCCTATTTATACACTTTCTATTCTTGGATTTTGGAATTTGGATGGGCTTTTGATTTGGTGAAGAAATGAATTAAATTGGATTTTTAATCCAATTTTCAGCCCATGAGAAAGTCGCTTCCAGGAGGCTGCCCTGTCCTTGTGGAGGGCAGAGCAGGGAAATTGTGTGATGAAGCCTTGTACGTGCGTGTGCTGTGTGTGTAGCATCAGGATGCTGCCCTGCCCTTGTGGAGGGCAGAGCAGTGTTGCCATGGTGCGCCTTGCCTTGCTGTCCATGCGTCCATGTTGTGTGCCAAGTTCTCAAGCCCGTGCCAATTTGTGCGCTGGCCATGCACCGAGAAATGCTGCCCTGCCCTTGTGGAGGGCAGGGCAATGTTGCCAATGGGTGAAGTCCCAAGTTCGAAACTCGGTGGAGGCACACGCTGCTCCTTTTTCCTTGGTTTTCTTGTCACCAAAATAACGCCTAGTTCTTTGCTTCCTCATGGTGCTGTGTTCGATTCTTGGAGATTGAAAACAAGCTAAGTTTTGCTTGTTTTCCTTGTATTTGAGCGCTACTCCTTTCCTCTTTGTTCTTGGGTTCGAAACCCATAGGAAACAATAGGAAGCAATTTCCTATGAATTATTTTTCATGAAAGCCCGATATTGCTCTTGAGGAGGGCAGGGCAGAGTTTTTGCTTCCTTTGGTCCTTGGCATAGAATTGTGCTCCGCCCTTATTGTGGGCAGGGAAGTGATGCTTTTAAGGCTTGGTTCATTATGCTGCTCTCCTGGAGGGCAATGTGCTCTTGTGGAGGGCAGTTTTTGCTTCTTCCTTCTGTGTTGCACCACACTTCTCATCTCTTGGCCACACTTCGTAAGCCACGTTTTTCTTCTTTTCTTCCTTTCTTCACCTACAAGAAACCAAAACAACCAATCAAAGTATCTCTAAACTCATAAGGTTTATAATTCATTAAAAATCAATAAATTTTAGCTCAAACCTCATGATTTAGCATCAATTTAATGGTGGTTGTTTGATTTAAAGAAGTCATGCATTTTCATTCCAAATTACTTACTTAGGATGCAAAAAAGTGCATAAAGACTAGTGAAACAAGTGAAATTAGCTTGAAAAATGGGTATATGATGACTTGTCATCAAGGTTCACCTTCCCAAGTCTCATTACCAAACAACTTGGCATTCAGCTTCATGATGGCTCTTAGATACTGAGCAACTTGCTCTTCAGTTACATCTTCATCCTCTTCTGAGGAAGAATAGTTCTCAGAGCTCATGAATGGTAAAAGGAGGTTCAATGGAATCTCTATGGTCTCTAGGTGAGCCTCAGATTCCTTAGGTTCCTCAGTTTGGAACTCCTTTTTGTTCAGAAGACGTCCCATGAGGTTTTCCTCACTGGGGTTCACGTCCTTCACTTCCTCTTTGGATTCGGCCATTGTGATTATGTCAATGACCTTGCACTCTCTTTTTGGATTTTCTTCTGTATTGCTTGGGAGAGTACTAGGAGGGGTTTTAGTGGTTTTCTTACTCAGCTGGCCCACTTGTGCCTCCAAATTTCTAATGGAGGACCTTGTTTCACTCATGAAACATAAAGTGGCCTTAGATAGATCAGAGATTATGTTTGCTAAGCTAGAGGGGCACTGCTCAGAATTCTCTGTCTGTTGCTGAGAAGATGATGGAAAAGGCTTGCTATTGCTAAGCCTGTTTCTTCCACCATTATTAAAGCCTTGTTGGGGCCTTTGTTGATCCTTCTATGAGAAATTTAGATGGTTTCTCCATGAGGAATTATAGCTGTTTCCATAAGGTTCACCCATGTAATTCACCTCTGCCATTGCAGGGTTCTCAGGGTCATAAACTTCTTCTTTAGAAGATGCCTCTTTAGTACTGTTGGATGCATTTTACCATCCATTCAGACTCTGAGAAATCATGTTGACTTGCTGAGTCAACATTTTGTTCTGAGCCAATATGGCATTTAGAGCATCAATTTCAAGAACTCCCTTCCTCTGAGGCGTCCCATTACTCACAGGATTCCGCTCAGAAGTGTACATGAATTGTTATTTGCAACCATGTCAATAAGTTCTTGAGCTTCTGTAGGCATTTTCTTTAGGCGAATGGATCCACCAATAGAATGGTCCAATGACATTGATGAGCGGATAATTTATACACTTTTTGGCATTGTTTTTAGTATGTTTTTAGTATGTTTTAGTTAGTTTTTATTATATTTTTATTAGTTTTTATTTAAAATTCACTTTTCTGGACTTTACTATGAGTTTGTGTGTTTTTCTGTGATTTCAGGTATTTTCTGGCTGAAATTGAGGGACCTGAGCAAAAATCTGATTCAGAGGCTGAAAAAGGACTGCAGATGTTGTTGGATTCTGACCTCCCTGTACTCGAAGTATATTTTCTGGAGCTACGGAAGTCCAATTGGTGCGCTCTCAATTGCGTTGAAAAGTAGACATCCTGGGCTTTCCAACAATATATAATAGTTTATACTTTTTCCGAGATTTGATGGCCCAAACCGGTGTTTTAAATCAGCTCAAGACTGCCCGGCGTTTAACGCCGAAACTGGCACAGAAGTGGGAGTTAAACGCCCAAACTGGCACAAAAGCTGGCGTTTAACTCCAAGAAAAGTCTCTACACAAAAATGCTTCAATGCTCAGCCCAAGCACATACCAAGTGGGCCCGGAAGTAGATTTATACGTCATTTTCTCATTTCTGTAAACCCTAGGCTACTAGTTCTCTATAAATAGGACCTTTTACTATTGTATTTTCATCAGGGTAGCTATCTTCGAGTAGTCTTATGCTATCTTAGATCATGGGCTGGCCTCACGGCAATGCCTAGACCTTGTTCTTATGTATTTTCAATGGTGGAGTTTTTACACACCATAGATTAAGGTGTGGAGCTTTGCTGTACCTCGAGTATTAATGCAATTACGATTGTTCTTCTATTCAATTCAGCTTATTCTTGTTCCAAGATATTCATTCGCACTCAAGAACTTGATGAATGTGATGATTATGTGACGCTCATCATCATTCTCACTTATGAATGCGTGGCTGACAACCACTTCCGTTCTACATGCAAACAAGGCTTGAATGTGTATCTCTTGAATTCCTTAATCAGAATCTTCGTGGTATAAGCTAGAATTGATGGCGGCATTCTTGAGAATCCGGAAGGTCTAAACCTTGTCTGTGGTATTTTGAGTAGGATTCAAGGATTGAATGACTGTGACGAGCTTCAAACTCGCGATTGTGGTACGTTAGTGACAGACGCAAAAGAATCACTGGATTCTATTCCGACATGATCGAGAACCGACAGATGAATAGCCGTGCTGTGATAGAGCGCGTTGAACATTTTCACTGAGAGGACAGGACTGTAGCCATTGACAACAGTGATGCCCAACATACAGCTTGCCATGGAAAGGAGTAAGAAGGATTGGATGAAGACAGTAGGAAAGCAGAGAGACAGAAGGGATAAAGCATCTCCATACGCTTATCTGAAATTTATACCAATGAATTACATAAGTATCTCTATCTTTATTTTTACAAGATGACCATTGATGACAGGTCATCATATACCCATTTTTCAAGCTAATTTCACTTGTTTTATTAGTCTTTATGCACTTTCTTGCATCCTAAGTAAGTGATTTGGAATGAAAATGCATAACTTCTTTAAATCAAGCAACTACCATTAAATTGATGCTAAATCATGAGGTTTGAGCAAGAATTAATTGATTTTTAATGAATTATAAACCTTATGAGTTTAGAGATACTTTGATTGGTTGCTTTGGTTTCTTGTAGGTGAAGAAAGGAAGAAAAGAAGAAAAACGTTGCTTAAGAAAGCATGGCCCAAGAAAAAAAGAATGTGGCGCATAGAAGGAGGAAGCAAACATTGCCCTCCACAAGGGCACACTGCCCTCCAGGAGAGCAACATAATGAGACAAACCTTGAAAAGCATCACTGCCCTGCCCACAACAAGGGCGGAGCACAATTTGATGCCAAGGACCAAAGGAAGCAAAAACTCTGCACTGCCCTCCTCAAGAGCAATATTGGGCTTCATCCAAGAATAAATTCAAAAGAAATTGATTCATAATGCTACCTATGGGTTTCGAACCCAAGGACAAAGAGGAAAGGAGTAGCGCTCAAGCACAATGAAAACAAGCAAGAATTGGCTTGCTTTCAATCTCCCAGGATCGAACACGGCACCATGAGGAAGCAAGGAACTAAGCATTACTTTGGTGGCAAGAAAACCAAAGAAAAAGAAGCAACGTGTGCCTCCACCAAGTTTCGAACTTGGAACCTCACATTTTGGCAACATTGCCCTGCCCTCCGCAAGGACAGGGCAGCATTTTGTGGTGCATGGCCAGCACACAAGACTGGCACGCACCAAGGGAGTCTCGGCCAGCAGCAGCGCGCACGGGCAGCACTTGGCGCACCATGGCAACTCTGCCCTGCCCTCCATAAGGGCAGGGCAGCATCCTGATGCATCACACACACCAAGCACGCACGCAATGAGCCACACGCACCATTTCCTGCTCTGCCCTTCACAAGGGCAGGGCAGCCTCCTGGAAGCTACTTTCTCATGGGTTGAAAATTGGATTAAAAATCCAATTTAATTCATTTCTTCACCAAATCAAAAGCCCATCCAAATGCCAAAATCCAAGAATAGAAAGTGTATAAATAGAAGATAGTTTGATGTAATTAGGAACGACATTTACTTTTGACTTTTGACCCTTCTTTTGATTTTTGAATTTTTGCATTTTGAGACTTCATTTTTCTCTGAGAGCTTTGAACGGAGATTTGAGAGAATTGGGAAAGAGAATTGATCTCTCTTCTTCCTCGTTCTTGCTTGAGCATTTTTACTTTTCTTGTTTGAGTCTTGGGTATGAAGAATTCAGGAATTTCTGTCTCAATCTCCATTCAAGATCTCTTTAATTTCTCTTCTGCATAATTGAGTTCAATTACATTTCCTTTACTGCTTCTTTTTTAATTTCTTGTTAATTGCTTTGTGAACTTGGATCTAGGAAGGCAATTGAGATCTAGACTTTGCTATCTAGTCTCTGGAGTCCTGAGATCCCATTTCCCCTTTTGGTTCTTCTGTGAACCCCTGCTGCAATTTAAATTCCCTTTCTGTTTGAGATCTAACCGAATTCAAATCATCTCTTACTTTATTAATTGTTGCAATTTAATTTCCCTTGCTTAAATTCTGAATTCCCAATCCTCAACTCCCTTTTTCCATTCAAGCAATTTATATTTCTTGCACTTTAAGTTACTGTAATTTACATTTCTTGCACTTTAAGTTTCAGTCATTTAATTTCTTGTTCTTTAAGATTCAGCACCTTTACTTTCAGTTCTCTTTAATTTCTTCAATTCATCCCTCTCCCTTTACAATTCCTGCTATTTACTTACTGTTGGATACAAAATCACTCAACCAATACTTGATTCGCTTGACTAAATCAACCACTAAACTAAAATTGATCAATCCTACAATCCCTGTGGGATCAACCTCACTCCCGTGAGTTTTATTACTTGATGTGACCCGGTATACTTGCCGGTGAGTTTTGCGTCGGATCGTTTTCCGCACATCAAGTTTTTGGTGCCGTTGCCGGGGATTGAAATAGATTGACAATGATTAAGTGAAGTGGAGATCTAGATCAAGCACTTTTTCTTTATTTTTTGACTAACACACTAACTATTTGAATTTTTGCTTAAACTAACTAAAACTTCATTCTAGCAATAGATTGAAGTTTCACTGGTTTTCTGGATCTGTGTGTTTCTTGTTGTGTGTTTGTATGTCAGGTACAGGAAGATCTTCTCCTATTCTCTCTGAAATTGACCAAAGAACTCTTCGAAGATTAAGAAGAGCTGAAAGAGGGAAGAATATTGTTGGAGAGGAAGAATGTGAGGAGGAATTCCAAGAGATGGAAGGAGATCCATCAAATCCCAATCAACCAGAAGGAGGAGCCAACAATAACCCACAACAAAGAAAAGTACTGGCTTCCTACACATTTGCAAATGCTAGACACTGTGGGAGTAGCATTCTTACTCCTAATGTCAATGCAAACAACTTTGAACTAAAGCCACAACTCATCACTCTGGTCCAAAACAACTGTTCTTTTGGAGGAGGACCATTGGAAGACCCCAACCAATATCTATCCACTTTCTTGAGGATCTGTGACACAATTAAGAGCAATGGAGTGCACCCTGACATATACAAGCTGCTGTTGTTCCCATTCTCTCTCAGGGATAAAGCCACTCAATGGCTAGAAACATTTCCAAAGGAGAGCATCAACACTTAGGATGATTTGGTGAGCAAGTTTCTTGCCAAATTTTATCCCCCTCAAAGGATCATAAGATTGAAGACTGAGGTGTAGACATTCACTCAAATGGAGGCTGAAAATTTATATGAAGTATGGAAAAGATATAAGGCACTGCTGAGGAAATGTCCACCAGAGATGTTCACTGAGTGGGACAAGCTGCAGAACTTCTATGAGGGACTTACTCTGAAGGCTCAAGAAGCACTTGATCATTCAGCTGGAGGCTCATTACAACTCATGAAAACTACAGAGGAAGCTCAAAATCTCATTGATATGGTGGCTAACAACCAATATTTCTTTGCTCACCAAAGGCAACGCCAACCATCACAAAGGAGAGGAGTAATGGAGTTGGAAGGAGTGGATTCAATCCTAGCTCAGAACAAAATGATGCAACAGGAAATTCAACAATAGTTTGAGCAGATGGCCAAGAGAATTGACAGCCTTCAAGTTGCATCAGTGAGTGCCACAAGCCAACCATCAACTACTTGGGGGCAAAATGAAGAAATTCAAGAGGAGCAACAACAAGAGCAAGTCCAATACATGCACAACTAAAATCCCGGAACAAATGAAATCTATGGTGATACTTACAATCCCTCTTGGAAAAACCATCCCAACCTCAGATGGGGAGACAACCACAATCAAACTCAGCAGCCATAGCAAAGGAACTCAACTCAAAACAATTGGAAAAACACAAACCACAACAACCAGCCAAACACTAACCAAAACACATACAGAAAACCACAAAACACTTATCCCAACTCTAACCATTATCCACCCAATAACCACCCAACTAACCAAAACACCTACCATCATCCATCAACACCCCAAAACCAACCAATCTCACAAGACTCTTAGAGAATTACTAATCTAGAGATGCTCATGGAGAAGATGATGAAGAACCAAGAATTGACAACGAAGAACCAAGAAGCTTCCATGAAGAGCCTAGAAAGGCAGATTGGACAAATCTCCAAGCAGATTTCTGTTGAAAAACCATCAAGCTCACTACCAAGTGACACCATTCCTAATCCAAAAGAGGAGTGCAAGACAATACAGTTAAGGAGTGGAAAAATCCTGCTGAAAGATGAAAAAGCCACCAAGAAGCCCAAGGAAAGTGACAAGAAACAAGTTGAAAAAGAGGCAGCCAATGATGAAGATGCAACAGCAAGCAATCACCCTCAGAATCAACCTCAAGAAAAAGAAGATAGACCACAAAATCTGAAGAAGGGAAAGCAGATCATGGAAGAACCAAATCCAAGACAACATCAAGTGGAGAAAAGCTTGACACCTCCACTGCCTTATCCCCAAAGATTCCACAAAGAGGTTAAGGACCAATACTTTTCTAAATTTCTCGAGACTTTCAAGAAGCTAGAGATCAACATACCCTTGGCCGAGGCATTGGAGCAAATGCCTCTGTATGCCAAGTTCTTAAAAGAGCTTATCAACAAGAAAAGGAGTTGGATTGAAAAAGAGACTGTGCTGCTCACTGAAGAATGCAGTGCATTAATCAGAAAAGGGCTCCCTCCCAAGCTTGAAGATCCTGGAGGTTTCTTCCTGCCTTGCACTATTGGAAGCCTATTTATTAACAAGGGGATGTGTGACTTAGGAGCAAGTATAAATCTAATTCCATCTTCTTTAGTGAAAAAGCTTGGCATAGGAGAAGTGAAACCAATACAGATGTCCTTGGAATTGGTGGACCAATCAGTGGTGTATCCTAAAGGGTTGATTGAAAACCTTTTAGTTAAGGTTGACAAGTTCATCTTTCCTGCAGACTTTGTGATTCTAGATTCAGCAGATAATGAGAATCGCTCCATAATACTTGGTCGACCATTTTTGGCCACTGCTAGAGCCATTGTAGATATAGAGCAGGGAGAGCTAACCCTCAGGATGCATGAAGAAAGCATCACCCTGAAAGTATTTCCAGAATCACAAAGTAAAGAAGAAACAAGCAAGACAAGTAGTGACTTTCTTCCAAGGCAAGCAACCAACAACACAGTAGAACAGAAAAATGAGCAGGTGCAAGAAGGAGAAGGAATTCAAAAAGAAGCCGGGATGATAAACAAAAAGGGAGGTATCACAACTCAAGACACTATCAAGGAAGATAGATCAACAAAGAAAAAGAAGAAAAACAAGAAGAAGGCTTACAAAGGATGGAGGAGTAAAAAATTTCCAACTGAAGGATTTTCCAAAGGTGACAAAGTGCAATTAATATATCAACAGTTTGGAACAGAAGATCATTACACTGTCAACCAAGTACTTTGTCTTAAGCACATTGAAATTGAGCATCAAGGCACACAGAGAAAGCTTACAGTGAGAGGGGACAAGTTAAGACATCACCAGCATCAACCACCCTAAAGGGAGTTCAATGTCAAGCTAGTGACAATAAAAGAGCGCTTCATGGGAGGCAACCCATGATTTAAGATTCCTGTCTTTTCTTTTATTCAATAAGCTATGACTACCTAGGCATGATTTTGAACTTTCATATAAATGCATACATTGTTTTGAAGCATATGTCAGACTTCTAAGTTTGGTGTGCCTTAAAACACACCCAAATTTGTTTCAAAAAAAAAAAGGGGGTACTCTTAGAACATATGCATAGTCATTTTTAATGAAGCATATGACCAAACACTAAGTTTGGTGTCTGCATATGTAACAATGTTTAAAAGATCATTTCCTATTCATGAATCAAAATCATACAGAGATAGATCATGCATCATTATTTTTTGAATTTTTGAAAAAAAAAAATTTATCAATTGTGAAGAATTATCTGCATTGCTAAGCCATCCCCTCAGTAAGAGATATGTTTGGTGATCACCAACCTTTGGCATTGCTAATAAAGGGACAGAATTGATCAATTATGAAAAAGAAACAAAAACAATTTTCTTCTTTATTGCAACCCGCTTACTAACGTATATATTCATGTTCTAAGGCTATCTGTTTTGGTTTATTTAGGAAAAAGATATTGAGACAAATACAAGGAGGGGCCACGGCTAGGACAAGCTAAGTGAGGAGTGATCACATGTGCCTAGAGAAATCTGTCCCTTGGGGAGCGGAATCTGCATGCATGCACCATCGAAAACCTAAATACATGCAACCAATAAGGAGAGGATCCTCGTCAAGTCTTAACAATGCATGCAAGTCGTTCAAATCCATGAGCCCTTAATATGTTTAACTCAATCTCAACCCTTCATGAGCACCAACGAACTCCTTCCTCATTCATTATGGTTTTGTTAGAAAGTTTGAAGAATTTGCCTATAAATAGCCGTTAGCACTAAATGGCTTACACACTCATACAAACTACTTTCACTTGTAAACCATACTCTCCTCTACTCCTAAAACTAAAGCCAACAATTCCCTTCCTTTGCATAACAAAACCGAGCATCATCCCAAACACAACACATTTTTCCTTTACTTCCACCTTACCCCTCTTCTCACTTCAAATCTAATGGCCGCCTTAAGTTCAAAAAGAAGGCCGGGAAAGGAACCAATGGTGACCGAGCCTCCATCATATGATACAAGAAAATTTAGGTCCCAATTCCATGAAGGGAGATATCATAGATTCATGAAGACAAAGAGCGTTATTTATGAGAAAGACCTTGATTTGAAGGACGGGGAATACCCCATCATGAGGCAAATCACTAAAGAAAGAAGGTGGGAACTTTTATGTGCTCCTCTCGTTGACATCAGTGCAGTCATGATCAGAGAGTTCTATGCAAATGCTGTAAAAGAGAAAAAATATAGTGCCCCCTACACAAGTTATGTCAGAGGAGTTGAAGTGAATTTCAGTCCAGTAGCCATCACTAGGGCCCTAAAGTTGAGAACCATAACTTATGCAGAGCCTAGTTATGAGACCAAGTTGCAGATGGAAAACAATCCTGATGAGATATTGCAAGGGTTATGTATGGAAAATACAGACTGGGAAAGAGATTCAAAAGGAATCTCAAGCCACTTGAGGAGAATAAATCTTACTCCTGTGGCCAAGGGATGGTATGAGATAGTAAGGAGGTCTATCCTCCCTACTGGAAACGCCTCTTGGGTCACAATCAAACGAGCACTCTTGACATACTGCATCCTACATGGAGGTGAAATCAACCTCGCACAACTTATAGCCGACAGTATTCAAGAGATGGCTAACAGCACAAGTAAATCAAGTGGTCTTGGACATCCAAGTACCATCCTCAGGCTATGCAACAAAGCTGGAGTGATCATTGAAGATGAGGACACAAAAAAAGTGAAAAAGGGGAAAGGAATCACCAAGAGGAGCATGGAAGGAATAAATGAATAAGATGATCAAGAGGGGGTGGTAGCTATCAAAGAGAGGAAGGACGAAATCAAGTTCATGGTGCCATAGACATGAGCTAGCTACAAAGAACAATTGAAGAGCTATCTCAGCAACTCATGCAAACTCAACAAGAGCAAAATCAAGGGCGCCAAGAGCAATATCTAGAGCCCTATCCAGAGTTTCGGGAGCAATATTTGAGGGATAAAGAGGAGCGAGAAGCTTGGCAGCGTCAAATGGAGGAGAGGCAAGAGAGCTGGCAACAACAGATGATGACTCAACAGCAAGAATTTCACACAAAGATTCTTGAAGAACAAAGAGAGCAATACAAAGAATTCAAAGAATCATATGATAAGCTGTATTTTAGTCAAGCTAAAGCAGGGGAATATAGTCACAACCTATATCAATGGAAGAATATTCATCACACTATGGAAGAAGTTAGATATGTGCAAAGAACGGAGAGTGATGAAAATATACAAGCAAGGTTGGAGTATTTGACCCACAATTTGCCAACACTCAATCCACAGATCAAGCCATTTGAGAAATGCCCTGAATTTGAAGCCAAGCAAAAAGCAAGGTCTCATCATTATACGGAGGTAACACTTAACAGATTGGAAGAAGTTGGACTCTCAGGGCTCTTAGATTCTGTCTGGGATAGAAGATGCCCTGGTGAAGAAGTCCGAGACTACTCCAAGCTAGGGAAGAGAAAGAAGAAAAAGGGAGAATCAAGCAGCAGCCACAATCATTAGAAGGTGGCAAAGTTCTTTCATACTTCTTCTTTTATACCCCTAATAAGGAGATGCATGTCTGAAACATGATATGCCTCCATTGTTTATTTCTTTTACTTCGTGCAATTTTTTTTAGTCGCTTAATAAATAGCTAGAGAAATGCTAATCTGCATATTGCTTGTCATCCATCACCTAGCTGAATTTTGTTTTGTTTCCCATATGCTTGAATAAAAGAGAATTGTTTGAATTGGAAAGTAAATATCCAATGTTGCATGAGTTAGAATGGAAGTTAATGGTGGTGTATGTGTTTGATTAAATGCATAACTCATGAAATAATTGCTGTATAGTATCATTTTCATTGAAGTGTGAGCTAGCTTGCTGTTATAAAGGTTCCTATCAATAAAGAAAAAGCCCTTGAGAACAAAAAAAAAATGAAATAGAAAGAAAAGGAAGAAGAAAAAGCCAATGTGGCAAGAAAAACAAAGAATAAAGGCTGGACACCAATAGCTTGGACCCTAGGACACATGCCTGTGGTGTTCTTGTACTAGGATATGCTTGGATAAGTAAATTCTGAGGGGTATTTCAAAACCCAGTCACTTAGATCAACTGATTTGGGATGACCAATTGAAAGTCCACAATAAAGAGCAACTTAGATACAGAACATTTAGTTGTCCAAAGAGATGCTGGGCATCAATGATCCTAGGAGGAAATAGTGAGCCATGTGTCTGTGGTGGAAAGATGTTGAGTAAAAATGAAGCCAAAGGCTACTACTGCAACATTAGACACCGAGCCTTCAAAGAATAATAAGCTTGTTAAGCAACATGAGAAAAGAAAAGTTAGCAAGGGAGCAATTAAAGAGTAAACCTTATAACAGCAAGTTTAGTAAGCCTTTGAGGAAAAATGTATATTATGTAACAGCAAACAATAACTTGGGTTGTCATTATCTGCATAGAAACTCCATAAATCAAGTTCTGCTACATGCCTAATAAGGATATAATTGCTCTTCTTGTTCATTTCATTTTCTCTTAGTTTTGATGCTTGCTTGGGGACAAGCAAGAATTAAGTTTGGTGTTGTGATGACAGGTCATCATATACCCATTTTTCAAGCTAATTTCACTTGTTTTATTAGTCTTTATGCACTTTCTTGCATCCTAAGTAAGTGATTTGGAATGAAAATGCATAACTTCTTTAAATCAAGCAACTACCATTAAATTGATGCTAAATCATGAGGTTTGAGCAAGAATTAATTGATTTTTAATGAATTATAAACCTTATGAGTTTAGAGATACTTTGATTGGTTGCTTTGGTTTCTTGTAGGTGAAGAAAGGAAGAAAAGAAGAAAAACGTGGCTTAAGAAAGCGTGGCCCAAGGAAAAAAGAATGTGGCGCATAGAAGGAGGAAGCAAACATTGCCCTCCACAAGGGCACACTGTCCTCCAGGAGAGCAACATAATGAGCCAAACCTTAAAAAGCATCACTGCCTGCCCACAACAAGGGCGGAGCACAATTTGATGCCAAGGACCAAAGGAAGCAAAAACGCTGCCCTGCCCTCCTAAAGAGCAATATCGGGCTTCATCCAAGAATAAATTCAAAAGAAATTGATTCATAATGCTTCCTATGGGTTTCGAACCCAAGGACAAAGAGGAAAGGAGTAGCGCTCAAGCACAATGAAAACAAGCAAAAATTGGCTTGCTTTCAATCTCCCAGGATCGAACACGGCACCATGAGGAAGCAAGGAACTAAGCATTACTTTGGTGCCAAGAAAACCAAAGAAAAAGAAGCAGCGTGTGCCTCCACCAAGTTTCGAACTTGGAACCTCACCTTTTGGCAACATTGCCCTGCCCTCCGCAAGGGCAGGGCAGCATTTTGTGGTGCATGGCCAGCGCACAAGACTGGCACGCACCAAGGGAGTCTCGGCCAGCAGCAGCGCGCACGGGCAGCACTTGGCGCACCATGGCAACTCTGCCCTGCCCTCCACAAGCGCAGGGCAGCATCCTGATGCATCACACACACCAAGCACGCACGCAATGAGCCGCACGCACCATTTCCTACTCTGCCCTCCACAAGGGCAGGGCAGCCTCCTGGAAGCTACTTTCTCATGGGCTGAAAATTGGATTAAAAATCCAATTTAATTCATTTCTTCACCAAATCAAAAGCCCATCCAAATGCCAAAATCCAAGAATAGAAAGTGTATAAATAGGAGATAGTTTGATGTAATTAGGAACGACTTTTACTTTTGACTTTTGACCCTTCTTTTGATTTTTGAATTTTTACATTTTGAGACTTCATTTTTCTCTGAGAGCTTTGAACGGAGATTTGAGAGAATTGGGAAGGAGAATTGATCTCTCTTCTTCCTCGTTCTTGCTTGAGCATTTTTACTTTTCTTGTTTGAGTCTTGGGTATGAAGAATTGAGAAATTTCTGTCTCAATCTCCATTCAAGATCTCTTTAATTTCTCTTCTGCATAATTGAGTTCAATTACATTTCCTTTACTGCTTCTTCTTTAATTTTCTGTTAATTGCTTTGTGAACTTGGATCTGGGAAGGCAATTGAGATCTAGACTTTGCTATCTAGTCTCTGGAGTCCTGAGATCCCATTTCCCCTTTTGGTTCTTCTGTGAACCCCTGCTGCAATTTAAATTCCCTTTCTGTTTGAGATCTAACCGAATTCAAATCATCTCTTACTTTATTAATTGTTGCAATTTAATTTCCCTTGCTTAAATTCTGAATTCCCAATCCTCAACTCCCTTTTTCCATTCAGGCAATTTATATTTCTTGCACTTTAAGTTACTGCAATTTACATTTCTTGCACTTTAAGTTTCAGTCATTTAATTTCTTGTTCTTTAAGATTCAGCACCTTTACTTTCAGTTCTCTTTAATTTCTGCAATTCATCCCTCTCCCTTTACAATTCCTGCTATTCACTTACTGTTGGATACAAAATCACTCAACCAATACTTGATTCAAACACTAAACTAAAATTGCTCAATCCTTCAATCCCTGTGGGATCGACCTCACTCCCGTGAGTTTTATTACTTGATGCGACCCGGTATACTTGCCGGTGAGTTTTGTGTCGGATCGTTTTACGCACATCAACCATAGCTTGCTTCATACCAACAATCTCCGTGGGATCGACCCTTACTCGCGTAAGGTTTATTACTTGGACGAACCAGTGCACTTGCTGGTTAGTTGTTCGAAGTTGTGATAAAGAGTTGAGATTGCAATTGAGCGTACCATGTTGATGGCGCCATTGATGATCACAATTTCGTGCACCATGTTTTTGGCGCTGTTGCCGGGGATTGTTCGAGTTTGGACAACTGACGGTTCATCTTGTTACTTAGATTAGGTATTTTTCTTCATAGTTCTTAAGAATGAATTCTAGAGTTTCAGATTATGTTTTCATCATCACCAAAGCTGATTGATTCTCATCAATTTAGCTCTTGAATGTAATGTCCTGCTGAAGCTTGGCTAGCCATGTCTAATTTCTTTAGACTAAAGCTTTAGACTAACATTGCATGATTCCTGGAAATTCTTATTAAGAATTTTGATATCCTTATTTTCTTCTCCACTCAATTTTCGAAAAATCCAAAAAAATTATAAAATCTTAAAATCAAAAATATTTTTATGTTTCTTGTTTGAGTCTCGTGTCTAATTTTAAGTTTGGTGTCAATTGCATGTTTCTGTTCTTCGTGCATTTTTCGAATTCATGCATGTGTCTTCATTAATCTTCAAGTTGTTCTTGATGATTTACTTGCTCTGATCTTTAAATTCTCTTGTCTTGAGTGTTTTTTTGTTTTTCATATGCATTCTCAGTTTGTTAGTGTCACTAGTATACAAACTTCTAAGTTTGGTGTCCTGCATGCATTGTTTATTTGATCTTAATGGCATTTTGATTATTCATCATCATTAAAAATTCAAAAAATTTTTAAATTGTGTCTTTTCAAGTCAATAATACAGAGAATTGAAGATTCAGAACATGCAGTAGAGGAATTATACAGAAAAAGCTGGGCGTTCAAAATGCGCAGTGAGGAAGGAAAACTGGCGTTTAAACGCCAGCCAGGGTACCTGGCTGGGCGTTTAACGCCCAAAAGGGTAGCATTTTGGGTGTTAAACGCCAGAATGGATACCATTCTGGGCGTTTAGCGCTAGGATGGCACAAGAGGGAAGATTTTGTTTTTAATTCAAATTTTTTTAGGTTTTCATAAATTTTCAAAATCAAATCTTTTTCAAATCATATCTTTTCAATCATATATTTTCAAAATCAATTTCTTTCCATTTTCAAAAATACTTGCTAACAATTAATGATTTGATTCAACATTTCAAGTATGTTGCCTTTTCTGTTGAGAAAGGTTTAATGTCTGAATCATATCTTTTAAATTTCTTGTTAGCCAAGTCATTAATTTTAAAAAAAATTCAAATCTTTTTAAATTGTTTTTCAATCACATCTTTTTGATTTCTAATTTTAAAATCTTTTTCAAAAATCACTTTATTTCTTTCCCAATCTTAGTTTTCGAAAATTCTTCCCCTCTCCTCACATCCTTCCATTTAAGGACTAACACTCATCAACTATCAACAATTCGAACTCTATCTCTCTTGATAAGTTCGAATTCTCCTCCTTCTACCTCCTCCTTCTATTCTTCTTTTCCTCTGACATCTCAAGGAATCTCTATACTGTGACATAGAGGATTCCATATTTTCTTGTTCTCTTTTATTTCATATGAGCAGGAGCAAAGACAAAAGCATTCTTGTTGAGGCTGACCCTGAACCTGAAAGGACCTTGAAGCGAAAGCTCAGAGAAGCTAAAGCACTACTCTCTATAGAGGACCTAACAGAAATCTTCAAACAAGAAGAAGACATGGCAGCCGAAAAGAACAACAATGCCAACAATGCAAGGAAGGTGCTGGGTGACTTTACTACACCTACTCCCGACTTCTATGGGAGAAGCATCTCTATCCCTGCCATTGGAGCAAACAACTTTGAGCTTAAGCCTCAATTAGTTTCTCTAATGCAACAGAATTGCAAGTTCCATGAACTTCCATTGGAAGATCCTCATCAGTTTTTAGTTGAATTCTTGCAAATCTGTGACACTGTCAAGACCAATGGGGTTGACCCTGAGGTCTACAGACTTATGCTATTCCCTTTTGCTGTAAGAGACAGAGCTAAGATATGGTTGGACTCACAACCTAAAGAAAGATAAGGAAGGTGAATCCCTCTATGAAGCTTGGGAAAGATACAAACAATTGATCAGAAAGTGTCCTTCTGACATGCTTTCTGAATGGAGCATCATAGGTATCTTCTATGATGGTATGTCTGAACTGTCCAAGATGTCATTGGACAGCTCTGCTGGAAGATCTCTTCATCTGAAGAAGACGCCTGCAGAAGCTCAAGAACTCATTGAAATGGTTGCAAATAACCAATTCATGTACACTTCTGAAAGGAATCCTGTGAACAATGGGACGAATCAGAAGAAAGGAGTTCTTGAGATTGATACTCTGAATGCCATATTGGCTCAGAACAAAATATTGACTCAGCAAGTCAATATAATTTCTCAAAGTCTGTCTGGAATGCAAGCTGCACCAGGCAGTACTAAGGACGCTTCATCTGAAGAAGAAGCTTATGATCATGAGAACCCATCAATGGAAGAGGTGAATTACATGGGAGAACCCTATGGAAACACCTATAATTCTTCATGGAGAAATCATCCAAATTTCTCATGGAAGGATCAACAGAGACCTCAACAAGGTTTCAACAACAATAATGGTGGAAGAAATAGGTTTAGCAATGCCAAGCCTTTTCCATCATCTTCTCAGCAACAGACAGAGAATTCTAAGTAGGGCCACTCTAACTTAGCAACCATGGTCTCTGATCTAATCAATACCACTCAAAATTTCATGACTGAAACAAGGTCCTCCATTAGAAACTTGGAGGCACAAGTGGGTCAGTGATGAGCGGATAATTTGTACGCTTTTTGGCATTGTTTTTAGTATGATCTAGTTAGTTTTTAGTATATTTTTATTAGTTTTTAGTTAAAATTCACTTTTCTGGACTTTACTATGAGTTTATGTGTTTTTCTGTGATTTCAGGTATTTTCTGGCTGAAATTGAGGGACCTGAGCAAAAATCTGATTCAGAGACTAAAAAGGACTGCAGATGCTGTTGGATTCTGACCTCCCTGCACTCGAAGTCGATTTTCTGGAGCTACAGAAGCCCAATTGGCGCGCTCTCAACGGCGTTGGAAAGTAGACATCCTGGGCTTTCCAGCAATATATGATAGTCCATACTTTGCCCAAGATTTGATGGCCCAACCGGCGTTCAAAGTCACCCTCAGGAATTCCAGCGTTAAACGCCGAAACTGGCACCAAAATGGGAGTTAAACGCCCAAACTGGCACCAAAGCTGGCGTTTAACTCTAGGAAGAGTCTCTACATGAAAATGCTTCAATGCTCAGCCCAAGCACACACCAAGTGGGCCCGGAAGTGGATTTTTATGTCATTTACTCATCTCTGTACACCCTAGGCTACTAGTTCTCTATAAGTAGGACCTTTTACTATTGTATTGAGATATCGGGGTAGTTATCTTGGTTCTGATGCTATCTTAGATCATTGGGAGGCTGGCCATTCGGCCATGCCTAGACCTTGTTCTTATGTATTTTCAACGGTGGAGTTTCTACACACCATAGATTAAGGTGTGGAGCTCTGCTGTACCTCGAGTATTAATGCAATTACTATTGTTCTTCTATTCAATTCCGCTTGTTCTTGTTCTAAGATATCACTTGTTCTTCAACTTGATGAATGTGATGATCCGTGACACTCATCATCATTCTCACCTATGAACGTGTGACTGACAACCACCTCCGTTCTACCTTCGATTGGGTGAATATCTCTTGGATTCCTGATACACGATGCATGGTTGATCGCCTGACAACCAAGCGCTCGCCTGACAACCGAGCCAGCCATTCCGTGAGATCAGAGTCTTCGTGGTATAGGCTAGAACTGATGGCGGCATTCAAGAGAATCCGGAAGGTCTAACCTTGTCTGTGGTATTCTGAGTAGGATTCAATGACTGAATGACTGTGACGTGCTTCAAACTCCTGAAGGCGGGGCGTTAGTGACAGACGCAAAAGAATCACTGGATTCTATTCCGGCCTGATCGAGAACCGACAGATGGATAGCCGTGCCGTGATAGGGTGCGTTGAACATTTCCACTGAGAGGATGGGAGGTAGCCACTGACAACGGTGAAACCCTTGCATAAGCTTGCCATGGAAAGGAGTAAGAAGGATTGGATGAAGACAGTAGGAAAGCAGAGAGACGGAAGGGACAAGCATCTTCATACGCTTATCTGAAATTCCTACCAATGAATTACATAAGTATCTCTATCTTTATCTTTATGTTTTATTCGTATATCACCCATATCAATTTGAGTCTGCCTGACTAAGATTTACAAGGTGACCATAGCTTGCTTCATACCAACAATCTCTGTGGGATCGACCCTTACTCGCGTAAGGTTTATTACTTGGACAACCCAGTACACTTGCTGGTTAGTTGTGCGAAGTTGTAGTGATCACAATTTCGTCCACCAAGTTTTTGGTGCCGTTGCCGGGGATTGTTGAGTATGGACAACTGACGGTTCATCTTGTTGCTTAGATTAGGTATTTTTCTTCAGAGTTCTTAAGAATGAATTCTAGTGTTTCAAGGTGATGTTCTTATCATCACCAAAGCTAATTGATCTTCATCAATTTAGCTCTTGAATGCAATGACCTGCTGAAGCTTGTTCAGCCATGTCTAATTTCTTTAGACTGAAGCTTTAGACTAACATTGCATGATTCCTAAAATTCTCGTTAAGAATTTTGATACCTTTATTTTCTTTTTCCACTTAATTTTTGAAAAATACCAAAAAAATTTACAAAATCATAAAATCCAAAAATATTTCTTGTTAAGTCTAGAGTCTCATTTTAAGTTTGGTGTCAATTGCATGCATTCATTCATGTGTCCTAAGTGATTTTCAAGTTATTCTTGATGATTTACTTGCTCTGATCTTTGAATTCTATTGACTTGAGTGTTTCGTGTGTCTCATATGCATTCTCATTTTGTTAGTGTCAGTGGTATACAAACTACTAAGTTTGGTGTCTTGCATGCATTGTTATTTGATTTTAGTTGCATTTTGATTATTCCTTATTATAAAAAATTCAAAAATATTTTTAATTTGTGTCTTTTCAAGTCAATAATACAGAGAATTGAAGATTCAGAACATACAGCAGAGGAATTATACAGAAAAAGCTGGGCGTTCAAAACGCCCAGTGAAGAAGGACAGACTGGCGTTTAAACGCCAGCCAGGGTACCTGGTTGGGCGTTTAACGCCCAAAAGGGTAGTATTTTGGGCGTTAAACGCCAGAATGTGCACCATTCTGGGCGTTTAACGCCAGGATGGCACAAGAGGGAAGATTCTGTTTTCAATGCAATTTTTTTTCAAGTTTTCAAAATTTTTCAAAATCAAATCCTTTTCAAATCATATATTTTCAATCAAATCTTTTTCAAATCAATTTCTTTCTTTTTTCAAAGATACTTGCTACCAATTAATGATTTGATTCAACATTTCAAGTATGTTGCCTTTTCTGTTGAGAAAGGTTTAATGTTTGAATCATATCTTTTCTTGATAGCAAAGTCATTAATTTTTAAAAATCAAATCTTTTTAAAATGTTTTTTAAATCATATCTTCTCAATCACATCTTTTCAAAACCAATCATATCTTCTTAACCACATCTTTTTCAAAATAACTTTCAATCAAATCTTTTTGATTTCTAATTTCAAAATCTTTTTCAAAAATCACTTGATTTCTTTTCCACTTTTTGTTTTCGAAAATTATCAATCAAAGTTTTTCAAAATGTTTTCAAAATCTTTTACTTAATTTTCGAAAATTACTTCCTTTCTTCTCACATCCTTTTACTTATGGACTAACACTATTCCTTAATGCAAAATTCGAACTCCATCTTCTTTGATAAGTTCGAATTTTCTACTTCTGCCTTCTATTTTTCTTTTCCTCTGACACCTCAAGGAATCTCTATACTGTGACATAGAGGATTCCACATTTTCTTGTTCTCTTCTCTTTCTTATGAGCAGAAGCAAGGACAAAAGCATTCTTGTTGAGGCTGATCCTGAACCTGAAAGGACCTTGAAGCGAAAACTAAGAGAAGCTAAGGCACAATTCTCTGTAGAGGACCTAACAGAAATCTTCAAAGAAGAAGAATCCATGGCAGCCGAAAACAACAACAATGCCAACAATGCAAGGAAGGTGCTGGGTGACTTTACTGCACCTACTCCCGACTTCTATGGGAGAAGCCTCTCTATCCCTGCCATTGGAGCAAAAAACTTTGAGCTTAAGCCTCAATTAGTTTCTCTAATGCAACAAAGTTGCAAGTTCCATGGACTTCCATTGGAAGATCCTCATCAGTTTTTAGCTGAGTTCTTGCAAATCTGTGACACTGTAAAGACTAATGGGGTTGACCCTGAAGTCTACAGACTTATGCTATTCCCTTTTGCTGTAAGAGACAGAGCTAGGACATCGTTGGACTCACAACCTAAAGAAAGCCTGAACTCTTGGGAAAAGCTAGTCAATGCCTTCTTGGCAAAGTTCTTTCCACCTCAAAAATTGAGTAAGCTTAGAGTGGAAGTCCAAACCTTCAGACAGAAGGAAGGAGAGTCCCTCTATGAAGCTTGGGAAAGATACAAACAATTAATCAGAAAGTGTCCCACTGATATGCTTTCTAAATGGAGCATCATTGGAATTTTCTATGATGGTCTCTCTGAACTATCCAAGATGCCTTTGGATAGCTCTGCTAGAGGATCTCTTCATCTGAAGAAGACGCCTACAGAAGCTCAAGAGCTGATTGAAATGGTTACAAATAACCAATTCATGTACACTTCTGAAAGGAATCCTGTGAACAATGGGACCAATCAGAAGAAAGGAGTTCTTGAGATTGACACTCTGAATGCCATACTGGCTCAGAATAAAGTATTGACTCAACAAGTCAATATGATTTCTCAAAGTCTGTCTGGAATGCAAAATGCACCAAGCAGTACTAAGGAAGCTTCATCTGAAGAAGAAGCTTATGATCCTGAGAACCCTTCAATAGAAGAGGTGAATTACATGGGAGAACCCTATGGAAACACCTATAATCCTTCATGGAGAAATCATCCAAATCTCTCATGGAAGGATCAACAGAGACCTCAACAAGGTTTCAACAACAATAATGGTGGAAGAAACAGGTTTAGCAATAGCAAGCCTTTTCCATCATCTTCTCAGCAACAGACAGAGAGTTCTAAGCAGAATACCTCTGACTTAGCAACCATGGTCTCTGATCTAATCAAAACCACTCAAAGTTTCATGACTGAAACAAGGTCCTCCATTAAAAATTTGGAGGCACAAGTGGGTCAGATGAGCAAGAAAATTACTGAACTCCCTCCTAGTACTCTTCCAAGCAATACAGAAGAAAATCCAAAAGGAGAGTGCAAGGCCATCAACATGGCCGAATTTGGAGAGGAAGGAGAGGTAGTGAACGCCACTGAAGAAGACCTCAATGGACGTCCACTGGCCTCCAATGAGTTCCCCAATGAGGAACCATGGGAATCTGAGGCTCAAAATGAGACCATAGAGATTCCATTGGACTTACTTCTGCCATTCATGAGCTCTGATGAGTATTCTTCCTCTGAAGAGGATGAATATGTCACTGAAGAGCAAGTTGCTAAATACCTTGGAGCAATCATGAAGCTAAATGACAAGTTATTTGGAAATGAGACTTGGGAGGATGAACCCCCTTTGCTCACCAAAGAACTGGATGACTTGTCTAGGCAGAAATTACCTCAAAAGAGACAGGATCCTGGGAAGTTTTCAATACCTTGTACCATAGGCACCATGACCTTCAAGAAGGCCTTGTGTGACTTAGGGTCAAGTGTAAACCTCATGCCTCTCTCTGTAATGGAGAAGCTAGGGATCTTTGAGGTGCAAGCTGCAAAAATCTCACTAGAGATGGCAGATAATTCAAGAAAACAAGCTCATGGACTTGTAGAGGATGTTCTGGTAAAGGTTGAAGACCATTACATCCCTGCTGATTTCATAGTCCTAGAGACTGGGAAGTGCATGGATGAATCCATCATCCTTGGCAGACCCTTCCTAGCCACAGCAAAGGCTGTGATTGATGTTGATAGAGGAGAATTGATCATTTAAGTGAATGAAGAATCCTTTGTGTTTAAGGCTCAAGGATATCCCTCTATCATCATGGAGAGGAAGCATGAAGAGCTCCTCTCAAAACAGAGCCAAACAGAGCCACCACAGTCAAACTCTAAGTTTGGTGTTGGGAGGCCACAACCAAACTCTAAGTTTGGTGTTAAACCCCCACATTCAAACTCTAAGTTTGGTGTTGGGAGGTTCCAACATTGCTCTGAGCATCCGTGAGGCTCCATGAGAGCCCTCTGTCAAGCTACTGACATTAAAGAAGCGCTTGTTGGGAGGCAACCCAATGTTATTTTTCATATATTTTTCTTTGTTATTTTATGTTCTTTTGTAGGTTGATGATCATGAGAAGTCACAAAATCAATGAAAAAAGCAAAAATAGAATGAAAAGCAGAAAGAAAAACAGCACACCCTGGAGGAGAGCATACTGGCGGTTAAACGCCAGTAAGGCTAGTTGTTGGGCGTTTAACGCCCAGTCTGGCACCATTCTGGGCGTTTAACGCCAGAAAGGGGCACCAGACTGGCGTTAAACGCCAGAAAAGGGCAAGAAGCTGGCGTTAAACGCCAGAAATGGGCACCAGCTCGGCGTTTAACGCCAGAAATGGCTAAAAACACAATTTTGCATGCCATTTGGTGCAGGGATGACTTTTCCTTGACACCTCAGGATCTGTGGACCCCACAGGATCCCCACCTACACTACCACTCTCTCTCTCTTCTTCACCCAATCACCTCAACACCTCTTCCCTAAAAACCCTTCACCTATCAAATCCCATCTTTCTCTTCACCACTCACATCCATCCTTCATAAAACCCCACCTACCTCACCATTCAAATTCAAACCACTTTCCCTCCCAAACCCACCCATACATGACCGAACCATAAGCCCCCCTCTCCTATATAAACCCATCTTCACCCCTTCATTTTCACACAACCTAAACACCACTTCTTCCCCTTTTTGGCCAAACACAAAGCCATTTCCTTCTTCCTCATTTCTTCTTCTTCTACTCTCTTCTTTCTTATTTTGCTCGAGGACGAGCAAACCCTTTAAGTTTGGTGTGGTAAAAGCATTGCTTTTTGTTTTTCCATAACCATTTATGGCATCCAAGGCCGGAGAAACCTCTAGAAAGAGGAAAGGGAAGGCAAAAGCTTCTATCTCCGAGTCATAGGAGATGGAGAGATTCATCTCAAGGGTGCATCAAGACCACTTCTATGAAGTTGTGGCCTTGAAGAAGGTGATCCCTGAGGTCCCTTTTTCACTCAAAAAGAGTGAGTATCCGGAGATCCGACATGAGATCCGAAGAAGAGGTTGGGAAGTTCTTACCAACCCCATTCAACAA
Organism: Arachis hypogaea; assembly: GCF_003086295.3. Classification (NCBI taxonomy): domain Eukaryota; kingdom Viridiplantae; phylum Streptophyta; class Magnoliopsida; order Fabales; family Fabaceae; genus Arachis; species Arachis hypogaea. Next base: position 68,174,956 of record NC_092045.1, on the reverse strand, counting down.
GTCGGAATCTTAATGGTTCAAGAGTTCTATGCCAATGCATGGATCACCAAGAACCATGAACAAAGTGTGAACCCGGATCCAAAGAATTATCTTACTATGGTTCGGGGGAAATACTTGGATTTTAGTCCGGAAAATGTAAGGTTGGCATTCAACTTGCCCATGATGCAAGGAGATGAACATCCTTACACTAGAAGGGTCAACTTTGATCAAAGGTTGGACCAAGTCCTCACAGTCATATGTGAAGAGGGCGCCCAATGGAAGAGAAATTCAAGAGGGAAGCCGGTTCAATTGAGAATGCATGACCTCAAGCCCGTGGCTAGGGGATGGTTGGAGTTTATCCAACGCTCAATCATTCCCACTAGCAACCGGTCCGAAAGTACTATAGACCGGGCTATCATGATTCTTAGCATCATGATTGGAGAAGAAATAGAAGTTCATGAGGTTATAGCCCAAGAACTTTATAAGGTGGCGGACAAGTCCTCTACCTTGGCAAGGTTAGCCTTTCCTCATCTCATTTGTCACCTCTGCTATTCAGTTGGAGTTGACATAGAAGGAGACATTCCCATTGATGAGGACAGGCCCATCACTAAGAAGAGGATGGAGCAAACAAGAGACCCCTCTCATCATCAAATCCCTGAGATGCCTCAAGGGATGCACTTTCCTCCACAAAACTATTGGGAGCAACTAAACACCTCCCTAGGAGAATTGAGTTCCAACATGGGACAACTAAGGGTGGAGCATCAAGAACACTCCATCATCCTCCATGAAATTAGAGAAGATCAAAGAATCATGAGAGAGGAGCAACAAAGACAAGGAAGAGACATTGAGGAGCTCAAGCACTCCATAGGATCTTCAAGAGGAAGAAAGAGCCGCCATCACTAAGGTGGACCCGTTCTTTAATTTCCTTGTTCTTTATTTTTCTGTTTTTCGAAAATTAATGCTTATGTTTGTCCATGTTTGTGTCTTGTGATCATTAGTGTCTTAGTGTCTATGCCTTAAAGTTATGAATGTCCTATGAATCCATCACCTTTCTTAAATGAAAAATGTTCTTAATTGAAAAAGAAAAGAATTGCATGAATTTTGAATTTTATAACAGTTTGATTATTTTGATATGGTGGCAATGCTTTTGTTTTCTGAATGTATGCTTAAACAGTGCATATGTCTTTTGAATTTGTGGTTCATGAATGTTGGCTCTTGAAAGAATGATGAAAAAGGAGACATGTTACTGAGGATCTGAAAAATCATAAAAATGATTCTTGAAGCAAGAAAAAGCAGTGAATACAAAAAAAATATTCGAAAAAAAAAGAAAAAAAAAGAGAGAGAAAAAGAAAGAAATAAAGTTGTGATCCAAGGCAAAAAGAGTGTGCTTACGAACCCTGGACACCTCTAATTGGGGACTCTAGCAAAGCTGAGTCACAATCTGAAAGGGTTCACCCAATTATGTGTCTGTGGCATGTATGTATCCGGTGGTAATACTGGAAGACAGAGTGCTTTGGGCCACAGCCAAGACTCAATAAGTAGCTATGTTCAAGAATCATCATACTCAACTAGGAGAATCAATAACACTATCTGGATTCTGAGTTCCTAAAGAAGCCAATCATTCTGGATTTCAAAGGATAGAGTGAGATGCCAAAACTATTCAGAAGCAAAAAGCTGAAAGCCCCGCTCATCTAATTAATACTGATCTTCATAGATGTTTTTGGAATTCATTGCATATTCTCTTCTTTTTATCTTATTTGATTTTCAATTGCTTGGGGACAAGCAACAATTTAAGTTTGGTGTTGTGATGAGCGGATAATTTGTACGCTTTTTGGCATTGTTTTTAGTATGTTTTTAGTATGATCTAGTTAGTTTTTAGTATATTTTTATTAGTTTTTAGTTAAAATTCACTTTTCTGGACTTTACTATGAGTTTGTGTGTTTTTCTGTGATTTCAGGTATTTTCTGGCTGAAATTGAGGGACCTGAGCAAAAATCTGATTCAGAGACTAAAAAGGACTGCAGATGCTGTTGGATTCTGACCTCCCTGCACTCGAAGTAGATTTTCTGGAGCTACAGAAGCCCAATTGGCACGCTCTCAACGGCGTTGAAAAGTAGACATCCTGGGCTTTCCAGCAATATATGATAGTCCATACTTTGCCCAATATTTGATGGCCCAAACCGGCGTTCAAAGTCACCCTCAGGAATTCCAGCGTTAAACGCCGAAACTGGCACCAAAATGGGAGTTAAACGCCCAAACTGGCACCAAAGCTGGCGTTTAACTCCAGGAAGAGTCTCTACACGAAAATGCTTCAATGCTCAGCCCAAGCACACACCAAGTGGGCCCGGAAGTGGATTTTTATGTCATTTACTCATCTCTGTACACCCTAGGCTACTAGTTCTCTATAAGTAGGACCTTTTACTATTGTATTGAGATATCGGGGTAGTTATCTTGGTTCTGATGCTATCTTAGATCATTGGGAGGCTGGCCATTCGGCCATGCCTAGACCTTGTTCTTATGTATTTTCAACGGTGGAGTTTCTACACACCATAGATTAAGGTGTGGAGCTCTGCTGTACCTCGAGTATTAATGCAATTACTATTGTTCTTCTATTCAATTCTGCTTGTTCTTGTTCTAAGATATCACTTGTTCTTCAACTTGATGAATGTGATGATCCGTGACACTCATCACCATTCTCACCTATGAACGTGTGACTGACAACCACCTCCGTTCTACCTTCGATTGGGTGAATATCTCTTGGATTCCTGATACACGATGCATGGTTGATCGCCTGACAACCGAGCGCTCGCCTGACAACCGAGCTAGCCATTCCGTGAGATCAGAGTCTTCGTGGTATAGGCTAGAACTGATGGCGCCATTCAAGAGAATCCGGAAGGTCTAACCTTGTCTGTGGTATTCTGAGTAGGATTCAATGACTGAATGACTGTGACGTGCTTCAAACTCCTGAAGGCGGGGCGTTAGTGACAGACGCAAAAGAATCACTGGATTCTATTCCGGCCTGATCGAGAACCGACAGATGGATAGCCGTGCTGTGACAGGGTGCGTTGAACATTTCCACTGAGAGGATGGGAGGTAGCCACTGACAACGGTGAAACCCTTGCATAAGCTTGCCATGGAAAGGAGTAAGAAGGATTGGATGAAGACAGTAGGAAAGCAGAGAGACGGAAGGGACAAGCATCTTCATACGCTTATCTGAAATTCCTACCAATGAATTACATAAGTATCTCTATCTTTATCTTTATGTTTTATTCGTATATCACCCATATCAATTTGAGTCTGCCTGACTAAGATTTACAAGGTGACCATAGCTTGCTTCATACCAACAATCTCTGTGGGATCGACCCTTACTCGCGTAAGGTTTATTACTTGGACGACCCAGTACACTTGCTGGTTAGTTGTGCGAAGTTGTAGTGATCACAATTTCGTCCACCAGTCAGCTGTGTAAGAAAGTTACTGAACTCCCTCCTAGTACTCTTCCAAGCAATACAGAAGAGAATCCAAAAGGAGAGTGTAAGGCCATCAACATGGCCGAAATTGGAGAGAAGGAAGAGGCAGTGATCGCCACTGAGGAAGACCTCAATGGACATCCACTGACCTCCAATGCGTTCCCTAATGAGGAACCATGGGAATCTGAGGCTCACACTGAGACCATAGAGATTCCATTGAATTTACTTCTGCCATTCATGAGCTCTGATGAGTATTCTTCCTCTGAAGAGGATGAAGATATCACTGAAGAGCAAGTTGCTAAGTACCTTAGAGAAATCATGAAGCTAAATGACAAGTTATTTGGTAATGAGACTTCGGAGGATGAACCCCCTTTGCTCACCAAAGAACTGGATGACTTGACTAGGCAGAGATTACCTCAAAAGAGACAGGACTTTGGGAAGTCCTCAATACCTTGTACATTAGGCACCATGACCTTCGAAAAGGCTCTGTGTGACCTAGGGTCAAGCATAAACCTCATGCCTCTCTCTGTAATGGAGAAGCTAGGGATCTTTGAGGTACAAGCTGCAAGAATCTCACTAGAGATGGCAGACAATTCAAGAAAACAAGCTTATGGACTTGTAGAGGATGTTCTGGTAAAGATTGAAGATCACTACATCCCTGCTAATTTCATAGTCCTAGAGACTGGGAAGTGTATGGATGAATCCATCATCCTTGGCAGACCCTTCCTAGCCTCAACAAAGGCTGTGATTGATGTTGACAGAGGAGAATTAATCATTCATGTGAATGAAGAATCCTTTGTGTTTAAGGCTCAAGGATATCCCTCTGTAATCATGGAGAGGAAGCATGAAGAGCTTCTCTCAAAACAGAGTCAAACAGAGCACCCACAGTCAAACTCTAAGTTTGGTGTTGGGAGGCCACAACCAAATTCTAAGTTTGGTGTTGAACCCCCACATTCAAACTCTAAGTTTGGTGTTGGGAGGTTCCAACATTTCTCTGACCATTTGTGAGGCTCCATGAGGGCCCACTGTCAAGCTACTGACATTAAAGAACCACTTGTTGGGAGGCAACCTAATGTTATATTTATCTATTTTCCATTGTTATTTTATGTTTTCTATAGGTTGATGATCATGTGAAGTCACAAAAACAATTGAAAAAGTGAAAACAGAATGTAAAACAGCACACCCTAGAGGAAAACTTGCTGGCGTTTAAACGCTAGTGATGACAGCAAAATGGGCGTTTAACGCCCAGTCTGGCACCCTTCTGGGCGTTTAACGCCAGAAAGGGACACCAGACTGGTGTTTAACACCAGAAAAGGGCATGAAGCTGGCGTTAAACGCCAGAAATGGGCAGCAGCCTGTCGTTTAACGCCAGGATTGGCAGAAAGGGGCATCTTGCATGCCACTTGGTGCAGGGATGAGCTATCCTTGACACCTCAGGATCTGTGGATCCCACAGGATCCCCACCTACCCCACCTCTCTCTCTCTTCTTCACCCATTCACCAATAACCTCAAAAACCCCACCTACCTCACTATTCAAATTCAAACCACTTTCCCTCCCAAACCCACCCATAAAGGCTGAATCATTCCCACTCCTCCATCTCCTCCATTTTCTTCTTCTTCTACTCTTTTCTTTCTTCATTTGCTCGAAGACGAGCAAACCTTCTAAGTTTGGTGTGGTAAAAGCGTTGCTTTTTGTTTTTCCATAACCATTTATGGCACCTAAGGCCGGAGAAACCTCTAGAAAGAGGAAAGGGAAGGCAAAAGCTTCCACCTCTGAGTCATGGGAGATGGAGAGATTCATCTCAAGGGTGCATCAAGACCACTTTATGAAGTTGTGGCCAAGAAGAAGGTGACCCCTGAGGTCCCTTTCAAACTCAAAAAGGGTCAACTTTGATCAAAGGTTGGACCAAGTCTTCATGGATATCACTAAGAAAAGGATGGAGCAAACAAGAGATCCCACTCATGGACATGAGCATGAGGAAATTCCTCATCATGAGATCCCTGAGATGCCTCAAGGGATGCACTTCCCTCTACATAATTATTGGGAGCAAATTAACACCTCCCTAGGAGAATTAAGTTCTAACATGGGACAACTAAGGGTGGAGCACCAAGAACATTCCATCCTCCTCCATGATATTAGAGAAGACTAAAGAGTTATGAGAGAGGAGCAACAAAGGCAAGGAAGAGACATTAAGGAGCTCAATCACTCCATAAGATCTTCAAGAGGAAGAACAAGCCGCCATCACTAAGGTGGACCCGTTCTTTAATCTCCTTGTTCTTTATTTTTCTGTTTTTCGAATTTTTATGCTTATGTTTATCTATGTTTGTGTCTTATTACATGATCATTAGTGTCTTAATGTCTATGCCTTAAAGTTATGAATGTCCTATGAATCCATCACCTTTCTTAAATGAAAAATGTTTTTATTACAAAAGAACAAGAAGTACATGATTTCGAATTCATCCTTAAAACTAGCTTAATTATTTTGATGTGGTGACAATACTTTTTGTTTTCTGAATGTATGTTTGAACAGTGCATATGTCTTTTGAATTTATTGTTCGTGAATGTTAAAATTGTTGGCTCTTGAAAGAATGATGAAATAGGAGAAATGTTACTGAGGATCTGAAAAATCATAAAAATGATTCTTGAAGCAAGAAAAAGCAGTGAATTAAAAAAAAAGAGAGAGAGAAAGAAAAAGCAAGCAGAAAAAGCCAATAACCCTTTAAACCAAAAATCAAGGGTAATAAAAAGGATCCAAGGCTTTGAGCATTAGTGGATAGGAGGGCCTACAGGAATAATATCCTGGCCTAAGCGGCTAAACCAAGCTGTTCCTAACCATGTGCTTGTGGCGTGAAGGTGTCAAGTGAAAACGTGAGACTGAGCGGTTAAAGTCGTGATCCAAAGCAAAAAGAGTGTGCTTAAGAACCCTGGACACCTCTAATTGGGGACTCTAGCAAAGCTGAGTCACAATCTGAAAAGGTTCACCCAGTTATGTGTCTGTGGCATGGATGTATCCGGTGGTAATACTGGAAAACAGAGTGCTTTGGGCTACGGCCAAGACTCATAAAGTAGCTGTGTTCAAGAATCAACATACTATACTAGGAGAATCAATAACACTATCTGAATTATGAGTTCCTATAGATGCCAATCACTCTGAACTTCAAAGGATAAAGTGAGATGCCAAAACTGTTTAGAGGCAAAAAGCTACAAGACCCGCTCATCTAATTGGAGCTAAGTTTCATTGATAGTTCGGAGTTTATAGTATATTCTCTTCTTTTTATCCTATTTGACTTTCTGTTGCTTGGGGACAAGCAACAATTTAAGTTTGGTGTTGTGATAAGCGGATAATGTATACGCTTTTTGGCATTATTTTTAGTATGTTTTTAGTATGTTTTAGTTAGTTTTTATTATATTTTTATTAGTTTTTATTTAAAATTCACTTTTATGGACTTTACTATGAGTTTTTGTATTTTTCTATTATTTCAGGTATTTTCTGGCTGAAATTAAGGGACCTGAGCAAAAATCTAATTCAGAGGCTGAAAAAGGACTGCAGATGCTGTTGGATGCTGACCTCCCTGCACTCAAAGTAGATTTTCTGGAGCTATAGAAGCCCAATTGGCGCGCTCTCAATTGCGTTGGAAAGTAGACATCCTGGGCTTTCCAGCAATATATAATAGTTTATATTTTGCCCGAGATTTGATGGCCCAAACCGGCATTCCAAATCAGCTCAAGACTGCCCAGCGTTTAACGCCGGAACTGGCACAGAAGTGGGAGTTAAACGCCCAAACTGGCACAAAAGCTGGCGTTTAACTCCAAAAAAGTCTCTACACGAAAATGCTTCAATGCTCAGCCCAAGCACACGCCAAGTGGGCCCAGAAGTGGATTTATACGTCATTTACTCATTTCTGTAAACCCTAGGCTACTAGTTCTCTATAAATAGGACCTTTTACTATTGTATTTTCATCTGGGTAGCTATCTTCGAGTAGTCTTATGCTATCTTAGATCATGGGGCTGGACTCACGGCCATGCCTAGACCTTGTTCTTATGTATTTTCGACGGTGGAGTTTCTACACACCATAGATTAAGGTGTGGAGCTCTGCTGTACCTCGAGTATTAATGCAATTACTATTGTTCTTCTATTCAATTCAGCTTATTCTTGTTCCAAGATATTCATTCGCACTCAAGAACTTGATGAATGTGATGATTATGTGACGCTCATCATCATTCTCACTTATGAACGCGTGCCTGACAACCACTTCCGTTCTACATGCAAACAAGGCTTGAATGTGTATCTCTTGGATTCCTTAATCAGAATCTTCGTGGTATAAGCTAGAATTAATGGCGGCATTCTTGAGAATCCGGAAGGTCTAAACCTTGTCTGTGGTATTCTGAGTAGGATTCAAGGATTGAATGACTGTGACGAGCTTCAAACTCGCGATTGTGGGGCATTAGTGACAGACGAAAAAGAATCACTGGATTCTATTCCGACATGATCGAGAACCGACAGATGAATAGCTGTGCTGTGACAGAGCGCATTGAACATTTTCACTGAGAGGACGGGACTGTCGCCATTGACAACGGTGATGCCCAACATACAGCTTGCCATGGAAAGGAGTAAGAAGGATTGGATGAAGACAGTAGGAAAGCAGAGAGACGGAAGGGACAAAGCATCTCCATACGCTTATCTGAAATTCTCACCAATGAATTACATAAGTATCTCTATCTTTATTTTATGTTTTATTCATCTTTTAATTATCAAACCTCCATAACCATTTGAATCTGCCTGACTGAGTTTTACAAGATGACCATAGCTTGCTTCATACCAACAATCTCCGTGGGATCGACCCTTACTTGCGTAAGGTTTATTACTTGGATGACCCAGTGCACTTGCTGGTTAGTTGTGCGAAGTTGTGATAAAGAGTTGAGATTGCAATTGAGCGTACCATGTTGATGGCGCCATTGATGATCACAATTTCGTGCACCAGACATCTTAGATAATTCAAATAGACCATCATAGAATATATCCAGGATGGTCCATTCTGAAAGCATGTGAAAATGACACTTTTTGGTCAGTTGCTTGTATCTCTCCGAAGCTTCATAGAGGGATTCACCTTCTTTTTTTCTGAAGGTTTGAATATCCACTCTAATCTTACTCAGCATTTGATGAGGAAAGAACTTGGCCAAGAAGGCCGTGACCAGCTTATCCCAAGAGTTCAGGCTATCTTTAGGTTGAGAGTCGATCCATACTCTAGCTCTGTTTCTTACAGTAAAAGGGAAAATCATAAGCCTGTAGACCTCGAGATCAACCTCATTGGTCTTAATAGTATCACAGATCTACAAGAATTCAGTTAAGAACTGAAAAGGATATTCTGAAGGAAGTCCATGAAACTTGCAGTTCTATTGCATCAGAGAAACTAACTGAGGCTTTAGCTCAAAGTTGTTTGCTCCAATGGAAGGGATTGAGATGCTTCTTCCATGTAAGTTGGAAGTTGGTACAGTAAAGTCACCAAGCATCTTCCTTGCATTGTTGTTGTTGGGTTCGGCTACCATATCCTTTTCCTATTTGAAAATTTCAGTTAGGTCCTCTTCAGAGTACTGGGGCTTTAGCTGCTCTTAGCTTCCTCTTCAAGGTCCTTTCAGGTTCTGGATCAGCTTCAACAAGAATGCCTTTTTTCTTGTTCCTTCTCATATGAAAGAGAAGAAAACAAAGAGAGAAGAGGAATCCTCTATGTCACAGTATAGAGATTCCTTTATGTGAGTAGAAAAAAAGAGGAGAATAGAGGAAAGAGAAGAAAAATTCGAACACAGAAGAGAGAAAAGGGTTCAAATTTTTGAGATCAAGAGAATTGTTAGTAAATGAATAAATAAATAGAAGAAGATGAGAGGGAGAGAATTTCGAAAATTGTTTTTGAAAAATTGGTTAGTGATTTTCGAAAATTGAGATAAGAAATACAATTAAAATTAAAATTTGAAATAATTAGTTAATTAAAAAGAATTTTGAAAAAGAGTGAGGAATTTTCAAAAATTAGAGAGAGAAAAGTAGTTAGGTGGTTTTGAAAAAGATAAGAAACAAACAAAAAGTCAGTTAGTTAGTTGAAAGAGATTTGAAAATCAATTTTGAAAAGATAAGAAGCTGGAAAAGATTTTGAAATTGATTTTGAAAAAGATATGATTTGAAAAAGATATGATTAAAAAGATATGATTGAAAAGATATTTTGAAAAAGACTTGATTTTTAAAATTAAAATTGATTACTTGACTTACAAGAAACTAAAAGATATGATTCTAGAATTCAAAGATTGAACCTTTCTTAACAAGAAAGTAACAAACTTCAAATTTTTTAATCAAATTTTTTGAAAATCATGAAATAAAATTAAGAAAAATATTTTGAAAAACAATTTTAAAATTTTCAAAAAATAATAAGAAAAATGAAAAAGATTTGATTTTTGAAAAAGATTTTGAAAAGATAGGATTTTTAAAATTGAAATCTTGACTTGACTAACAAGAAACAAATTATTTTAAAATTTTTTTGACTAAGTCAACCCAAAGATTTCGAAATTTATGAGTAAAATAAGGAAAATATATTTTTTTTTGAATTTTTAATGAAGAGAGAGAAAAACACAAAAATGACTCACAACATGAAAATTATGAATCAAAACACAAGATGCATGCAAGAACACTATGAATGTCAAGATGAATACCAAGAACACTTTGAAGATCAAGATGAACATCAAGACTTATTTTTGAAAAATTTTTAAGAAAAGAAAAACATGCAAGACACCAAACTTAGAAATTTTTCATGTTTAGACACTATAAATGCAAAAATGCATATGAAAAACAACAAAAACACAAAACAAGAAAATTTTAAAGATCAAGCAACAAGACTTGTCAAGAACAACTTGAAGATCATGAAGAACACATGCATGAATTTTCAAAAAATGCAAAAGTTTTTAAAACGTGCAATTGACACCAAACTTAAAAATTGACACTAGATCAAACAAGAAACACAAAATATTTTTTATTTTTATGATTTTATGAAATTTTTTGGTTTTTCGAAAATTATATTTTTGAAAAACGAAAACAAAGAAAAAAAATTTTTGAAAAATTTTTGAAAAGAAAATTACCTAATTTGAGCAACAAGATGAACCGTCAGTTGTCCAAACTCGAACAATCCCCGAAAACGGCACCAAAAACTTGGTGCACGAAATTGTGATCATCAACAATGGCGCCAATAGACTTGGAGCTCTCAAACGTGAATCACACTTTGTCACAACTTCGCAAAACTAACCAACAAGTGCACTGGGTCGTCCAAGTAATACCTTACATGAGTAAGGGTCGATCCCACGGAGATTGTTGGTACGAAGCAAGCTATGGTCATCTTGTAAATCTGAGTTAGGCGAATTCAAATGGTTATAATGGTTTTCGAATATAAGAATAAATAAAGCATAAAATAAAGGTAGAGATACTTATGTAAATCATTGGTGGGAATTTCAGATAAGTGTATGGAAATGCTTTGTTCCTGTTGAATCTCTGCTTTACTACTGCCTTCATCCAATCCTTCATACTCCTTTCCATGGCAAGCTATATGTAGGGCATCACCGTTGTCAATGGCTACTTCCTATCCTCTCAGTGAAAAGGGTCCAAATGCTCTGTCACAGCACGACTAATCATCTGTCGGTTCTCGATCATGTCGGAATAGAATCCAGTGATTCTTTTGTGTCTGTCACTACACCTAACAATCACGAGTTTGAAGCTTGTCACACTCATTCAATCCCTGAATCCTACTCAGAATACCACAGACAAGGTTCAGACTTTCCGGATTCTCAAGAATGGCCGCCAATAATTCTAGCTTATACCACAAAGACTCTGATTAAGGAATCCAAGAGAGATGCGCTCGATCTAAGGTAGAACGGGAGTGGTTGTCAGGCACGCATTCATAGGTGAGAATGATGATGCGTGTCATGGATCATCACATTCATCATGTTGAAGTGCAACGAATATTTTAGAATAAGAATAAGCTGAATTGAGTAGAAGAATAATAGTAATTCCATTAATACTCGAGGAACAGCAGAGCTCCACACCTTAATCTATGGTGTGTAGAAACTCCACCATTGAAAATACATAAGTGATAATGGTGTTCATTGGCTTAGGCCCCAGAGAGGGAACCAGAATAACCAAGACAAAATGGTCTCAGCGACAATTAGTACAATAGTAAAAAGTTCTATTTATACTAAACTAGCTACTAGGGTTTATAGGGATAAGTCTAAGTGCAGAAATCCACTTTAGGGGCCACTTTGGTGTGTGCTTGGACTGAGCTTGAGCTTTACACGTGCAGAGGCTTCTGTTGGGGTAAACGCCAAGTTGTAACGTTTGTTTGGCATTTAACTCTGGTTTGTGACGTGTTTCTGGCGTTTTACTCCAGAATGCAGCATGGAACTGGCGTTGAACGCCAGTTTACGTCGTCTGAACTCGAATAAAGTATGGACTATTACTGGAAAGACTTGGATGGCTACTTTCCAACGCAGTTGAGAGCGCGCCATTTGGAGTTCTGTAGCTCCAGAAAATCCATTTTGAGTGCAGGGAGGTCAGAATCCAACAGCATCAGCAGTCCTTTGTCAGCCTTCTATCAGATTTTTGCTCAGGTCCCTCAATTTCAGCCAGAAAATACATGAAATCATAGAAAAACACAAAAACTCATTGTAAAGTCTAGAAATGTGAATTTTGCATAAAAACAAATAAAACATCCCTAAAAGTAGCTAGATCCTACTAAAAACTACCTAAAAACAATGCCAAAAAGCGTATAAATTATCCGCTCATCAATAGGCACCCTACAAAAGCGTACCGATAGAGTGCCACCCTATTTTTTACACACTTCACTTTTTTCTAAGTTAACTTTTGACCTATAGAAGTTATAACTGCTCATACACTTCACTTTTATTTCCAAATTCATTTTTAACCTAGAAGATAACCTAAAAGCAAGCCGTCGCACCCAGCAAGCCGTCGCACTAACCCTCACACCCAGCCCTTCATCTAACCCTCACACCCATCCCTCTCTCTGTCGCACCCAACCCCGCACCATCAACGATCTCTCGCACCTAGCTGTTTCTCGACGATCTCTCGCACCCAACCCTCGCACCATTGACATAACCCTCGTTAGATTCGGAACCCTCCATCGGCGCTGCTCCGTCCACACACCATCAGTGGTCTCTATCTCGGTGTGCCCTCATACTCCCTGAGTGGTCTCTGTCTCGCAAACCCTCGTTGGATTCGGAACCTCAATCATTGCTCACTCTATTTCGCAAACCCTCAATCGCCGATCCTCCTTCCGTGGTTCAGCACCCGTCGCATTGCCGTCTCCCTCTCTGAAATCGTCGCGCCACTGTCTCCCTCTCCCTCACTCGTCGCACCTCCGTCAGCCATGTTCAACGTTCGCAGTGCCGTGGTAAATTATTTGGTCAATTTTTTCCTTGATCTGATTATTTGATTTTGAATTTGATTTTCTTGGTTCTTCATTTTTTTATTTTTCTAAATTTCTATTTTTTGTTCTAATATGATCCGTGGTTTAGGGGTTTTTTTTCTAAACTTCTTGGCATTTGGTTCTGTTCTACTGCAGCTGTGGTAGTGCTCAGCTACTGATATGTGGTGCTCATTCTTTGAGTTCATTCTTTTCTGATTCTCGTTTGGCAAAGAATACCTCTAGATTTTTTGCAAGGTGACAAATTTAGAGCAGCAGCAGATAATTACATTAGGCCTCTCCTAACTAAGGTATTCAAGTTTCTTGTCAGCTTCAAATTATGCCTTGTTTAGTTTTTTTGAAGTTGATTGTGATTTCTTTCTTTTGTATTCTCTCCAGGGAGTTCCATCTCTTTTCTCTGATCTTTCATCTTTGTATAATCACCTTGGGAAGGTTAGTTTTATCCCTTACATTTCTATGACTAAAAAATTATGAGATATTTGATTGTATTTTTTCTTCCATCATGTTATATAATGGAAGAAGATAAGCTTCCTATGGGTTCTGATTGTTCTTTTTATTCTTTTGAACTTTGTTCAGGCAGACATTTTGGAACAACTTATTCTTGTATTTTTTCACAGTGCTCTTCAAGCTATGGTATATTAAAGATCAGATAGCGAAGTAGGCAGCTTAATTGCTTCAGTGAATATAGGTTTTAAAGGCTAGCTAGTCATTAATTACTACTGTATATATAGATAGAGAGTGGTCACTACTACAGCCTGTATGTTCTTGTTTAATTATTTGTTATTAGTTGTGTGTATATTTAAATGTTTGCATCCTTGTTTTGGTTTTCAGAGGTAATTTGTAAAGAAGGAATTCAAGAAATTATTGTAGCATTTACTATGAGCATCGCATCTGCTAAAATGAATAAATATGACAAAGGGATTTGAGATTAATCAAGAGAATAATGAAGGAAATGGCGGCAAGAGTAGTAATGATAGTGAGGGTGAGGAAAATTCATTTGACATAACTGAAGGAGCGGCTATGAGTGATGATGAGGAATTGGAAGAAGAGAATAATAATGAAGCAAAGGAGGAGGAGGAGAATAACAATGAAGAAGGGAAGTTAACAAACCCAAGTAGCAGCAGCACAGCATCAAGAGAAGGGAAGAGAGGGAGTGGTGTGAGACAATATGTGAGATCAAAGATGCCAAGGCTTTGTTGGACTCCTAATCATGATTTTTTTCCCATGCAATATTTGTGCTTAGAATCATTTGAATCTGCTAACGCAGTTTCAGTGGGTGCATCAAAAGGTGTTCAAAGGCTGGGAAATCAACTGCTAATGGTGTTACAAAACACGAAAATAAAGCTGCATCTTTGGTATGTTTGAGTTTGTGTTGGTTGATTGCTTTTAAGATTTGTTTGCCTTCTTAACTACTTGATTCATCATCTTACAAAGTACAAGTCTAATTTGAAGTGTTTGGTTCTATTATGGAGTTTTGGGAAATGAGATAATAGAACTGAAAACATATTGTCACAAAATACTGTAGGAGTAGTGAGATAGGGTTGCTTGAGCTCAATTAACAAGTTTTGAATTTGGATTAGTTCTGCAAACACCATTGCCAATGCTTTAAACGCTGCAAACAACATAAATAAATATATAAATAATTGAAGTAGTTGTAAAATGTGTGAAGAGGAAAGGATTTGATTTGTGCTCCTAAATCCAAAAGATTGTAAGGTGGCAGTAATGGTTAGATACCAAGCTCTAAGAGCTTATTTCAAACCATATATTGCCTTGTTTAGTTTTCAAACAAGGTTTAAATTTGAGTAAACAAAACTAGGGAGTTGAGACATGTAAATAGTCTTGGTTAGATTTTCATTTAGAAAAGCATCATGAAAATTATACTGCTTCACTGCCCAACCTTTTGATAAAGCTATGATTAAGATCATTCTAATAGTTACAGGTTTGATAATAGGTGAGAAAACATCATCAAAATCCGCACCTGCTGTTTGTGTATATCTAGAAGCAACTAACCTTGCTTTATGCCTAAGAATGTTTGAGTTTGTGTTGGTTGATTGCTTTTAAGATTTGTTTGACTTCCTAACTACTTGATTCATCATCTTGATTGCGGGCCGTTGCAACAAAGGGTGCTAGGTCTGAGCCTATCCCTGTCCAAGATATAGCTCTTCAGTTTCAAGCTTTATTAAATGTTAAGGATTCAAACAAGGAACTACTAATCTCTGTATACCATAATCTACTTTAAAATTCTGTGTGTTTCCTAACTGGATGCAGAGTTCAAACTTTTTTTGGCACTGGTGCACGAAATTGTGATCTCAATGGTGCCACCAACTTGGTACGCACAATTGTAATCTCAACTCTTTTTCACAACTTCGCACAACTAACCAGCAAGTGCACTGGGTCGTCCAAGTAATAAACCTTACGTGAGTAAGGGTCGATCCCACGGAGATTGTCGGCTTGAAGCAAGCTATGGTCATCTTGTAAATCTCAATCAGGCGGATTCAAATGTTTTTGGAGTTTTGATAATTAAAAGATAAATAAACCCAAAATAAAGATAGAGATACTTATGTAATTCATTGGTGGGAATTTCAGATAAGCGTATGTAGATGCATTTTTCCTTCTGAATATCTACTTTCCTATTTCCTTCATACTCTTTTCTATGGCAAGTTGTATGCTAGGTGTTACCATTGTCAATGGCTACTTCCCGTCCTCTCAATGAAAATGGTCCTCTACGGTTTTTGTACGGCTAATTAACTGTCGGATTTCTTGTCTCGGATGAAAAATACCATGCACAGATATCGTATGGCTAATCAGCTGTTGGTTCTCGATTGTGTAGGAATAGGATTTACTATCCTTTTGCGTCTGTCACCATGCCCTACAGTCGCGAGTTTGAAGCTCGTCACAGTCATCCCTTCCCAGATCCTACTCGGAATACCACAGACAAGGTTTAGACTTTTTGGATCTCAGGAATGCTACCAATGGATTGTAGCCTATACCACGGAGGTTCTAATCTCAGATTCCGATATCCCATTGTCAGAGGGGAGTTGATGTGAATCGTTTATTAGAAACTCAAGAGATATACCTTCAAGCTTGTTTTCATGTAGAACGGAAGTGGTTGTCAATCACGCATTCATGAGTGAGAATGGTGATGAGTGTCACATAATCATCACATTCATCATGTTCTTATGTGCAAATAGATATCCTAAAATAAGAATAAGCATGAATTGAATAGAAGAACAATAGTACTTTGAATTAATACTCGAGGAACAACAAAGCTCTACACCTTAATCTATGGTGTGTAGAAACTCCACCGTTGAAAATACATAAGAACAAGGTCTAGGCATGGCCATGAGGCCATCCCCCAAACGTGATCAAGAGATCAAAAGATGATCAAAATATATTCCAAAGATGTTCCAAAGACTCCCTAGTACAATAGTAAAACATTCTATTTATACTAAACTAGTTACTAGGGTTTATAGAAATAAGTAAATGATGCAGAAATCCACTTTCGGGCCCACTTGGTGTGTGCTTGGGCTGAGCATTGAAGCTTTCACGTGTAGAGGCCTTCTTTGGAGTTAAATGCCAATTTGTAACTTGTTTCTAGCATTTGACTCTGGCTTGCAACTTGTTTCTAGCGTTTAATGCCTGAATAAGGCAGAAAGCTGACGTTGAACGCCAGTTTGCGTCATCTAAAGTCGGGAAATGTATGGACTATTATATATTGCTGGAAAGCCCTGGATATCTACTTTCCAACGCATTTAAGAGCGTGCCATTTGGATTTCTGTGGCTCCAAAAATTTTATTTCGAGTGCAGGGAGGTCAGAATCCAACAGCATCAGCAGTCCTTTTTCAGCCTCCGAATCAGATTTTTGCTCAGGTCCCACAATTTCAGCCAGAAAATACCTGAAATCACAGAAAAATACACAAACTCATAGTAAAGTCCAGAAATGTGAATTTTTCTTAAAAATTAATAAAAATATACTAAAAAGTAGCTAGATCCTACTAAAAACTATATAAAAACAATGCCAAAAAGCGTATAAATTATCCGCTCATCACACCACCAAATTTAAATTATTGCTTGTCCCCTGCCAACTGAAAACAAAATAGGATAAAAAGAAGAGAATATACAATGAATCTCACAATATGAATGAAACTTAGTCCCAATTAAATGAGCGGGGCTAGTAGCTTTTTGCTTCTGAACAATTTTGGCATCTCACTTTATCCTTTGAAATTCAGAGTGATTGGCATCTATAGGAACTCAGAATTTTAGATAGGGTTATTGATTCTCCTAGTTTAGTATGTTAATTCTTGAACACAGCTACTTTATGAGTCTTGGCCGTGGCCCTAAGCACTTTGTTTTCCAGTATTACCACTGGATATATAAATGCCACAGACACATAACTGGGTGAACCTTTTCAGATTGTGACTTAGCTTTGCTAAAGTCCCCAATTAGAGGTGTCCAGAGTTCTTAAGCACACTCTTTTTGCTTTGGATAACGACTTTAACCACTCAGTCTCAAGCTTTTCACTTGGACCTTCATGACACAAGCACATGGCTAGAGACAGCTTGATTTAGCCGCTTAGGCCAGGATTTTAATCCTTTAGGCCCTCCTATCCATTAATGCTCAAAGCCTTGGATCCTTTTTACCCTTGCCTTTTGGTTTTAAGGGTATTGGCTTTTTCTGCTTACTTTTTTTTTCTTTCTTTTTCTTTTAATTTTTGCCATTTTTTCACTGTTTTTTCTTGCTTCAAGAATCAATTTCATGATTTTTCAGATTATCAATAACATTTCTCTTTGTTCATCATTTCTTTCAAGAGCCAACAATTTTAACATTCATAAACTTCACTATAAAAAATATGCACTGTTCAAGCATTCATTCAGAAAATAAAAAGTATTGCCACCACATCAAAATAATTAAACTAATTTCAAGGTAAAATTTGAAATTCAAGTACTTATTGTTCTTTTGTAATTAGGCACATTTTTCATTTAAGAGAGGTGAAGGATTCATGGAGTTATTCATAGCTTTAAGACATAGATACTAGACACTAATGATCATGTAATGAAGACATAAACATAGACAAACATATAGCATCAAATTTGAAAAACAGAAAAATAAGAACAAGGAAATCAAAGAACGGCTCCACCTTAGTGATGGCGGCTAGTTCCTACTCTTGAAGATCCAATGGAATGCCTAAGCTCATCTATGTCTCTTCCTTGCCTTTGTTGCTCCTCCCTCATAGCTCTTTGATCTTCTCTAATCTCATGGAGAATGATGGAGTGCTCTTGGTGCTCCACCCTTAGTTGGTCCATGTTGTAACTCAAGCCTTCCAAAGAGGTTTTGAGTTGCTCCCAATAGTTTTGTGGAGGAAAATGCATCCCTTGAGGCATCTCAGGGATTTCTTGATGAGGAATTTCCTCATGCTCTTGTTGAGGTCCATGAGTGGGCTCTCTTGTTTGCTCCATCCTTTTCTTAGTGATGGGCTTGTCCTCTTCAATGAGGATGTCTCCTTCTATGTCAATCCCAGCCAAATTGTATAGGTGAAAAATGAGATGAGGAAAGGCTAACCTTGCCGAGGTGGATGACTTGTCATCCACCTTGTAGAGTTCTAGAGGTATGATCTCATGAACTTCCACTTCCTCCTCAATCATGATACTATGGATCATTATGGCCTGATCCACAGTCACTTCAGATCTGTTGCTAGTAGGAATGATGGAGCGTTAGATGAACTCCAACCATCCTCTAGCCACAGGCTTAAGGTCTGGTCTTCTCAATTAAACCGGATTGCCTCTTGGTGGACGAAATTGTGATTCCTATTTTCTTGTAATTGGATTTTAGAAATTGGCACTAGTGGACACAACTCCGTTCAACTAACCAGCAAGTGTACTGGGTCGTCCAAGTAATAAACCTTACGCGAGTAAGGGTCGAATCCACAGAGATTGTTGGTATGAAGCAAGCTATGGTCACCTTGCAAATCTCAGTTAGGCAGATTAAAAATGGTTTATGGGTTTTCGAATAATTAATAATAAAAAGAAGAAATAATAAAAGGGATAGAACACTTATGCAGATTTATTGGTGGGAATTTCAGATAAGCGGATGGAGATGCTGTAGAGCTCTTGGACGCCTGTTCTCCTACTCCTTCTACTCAGTCCTTCTTACTCCTTTCCATGGCAAGCTTTGTATAGGGGTTCACCATCAACTGTGGCTACTTTCATTCCTCACGGGGAAATATCCTGTGCGGCTGTCACTCGCACAGCTAACCAGTCTGGAGGCATCACCCATGGCTGATGGCTACATCCCATCCTCGCAGTGAAAACTATGCTAACGCACTCTGTCACAGTACGGCTAATCACCGGTTGGTTCCCGCTCCTACTGGAATAGAATCCCTCTTTTGCGTCTGTCACTAATGCCCAGCAGGTTAAAGTTTGAAGCACGTCACAGTCATTCATTACCGGAATCCTACTCGGAATACCACAGACAAGGTGAGACTTTCCGGATTCCCAGGATCCTACTCGGAATACCACAGACAAGGTGAGACTTTCCGGACCCTCATAAATGCCGCCATCTATCTAGCTTATACCACGAAGATTCTGTTGGGAATCTAAGAGATACACATTCAAGCTCTGTTGCATGTAGAACGGACATGGTTGTCAATCACGCGCATTCATAAGTGAGAATGATAATGAGGGTAATCTGACTCATAACATTCATCATGTTCTTGGGTACGAATGAATATCTTGGAATAAGAATAAGAGAGATTTGAATAAAAGAAGATAGAATTTCATTAATACTTGAGGTACAGCAGAGCTCCACACCCTTAATCTATGGTGTGCAGAAACTCCACCGTTGAAAATACATAAGTGAAAGAGGTTCAGGCATGGCCGAATGGCCAGCCCCCCTAACGTGATCACAGGATTCAAAATACAATCCAGGATGTCTAATACAATAGATAAATGTCCTATATATACTAGACTAGCTACTAGGGTTTACATGAGTAAGTAATTGATGCGTAAATCCACTTCCGGGGCCCACTTGGTGTATGCTTGGGCTGAGCTTGATTAATCCACGTGTAGAGGCATTTCTTGGCGTCAAACTTCAGGTTATGACGTGTTTTGGGCGTTCAACTCCGGATCATGACGTTTTTCTGGCGTTTAACTCCAGATAGCAGCGTGTACTTGGTGTTTAACGCCAAGTTACGTTGTCATTCCTCGAATAAAGTATGGACTATTATATATTGCTGGAAAGCCCTGGATGTCTACTTTCCAACGCCGTTGAGAGCGCGCCAATTGGAGTTCTGTAGCTCCAGAAAATCCATTTCGAGTGCAGGGAGGTCAGAATCCAACAGCATCAGCAGTCCTTTTGTCAGCCTTCTTCAGAGTTTTGCTCAAATCCCTCAATTTCAGTCAGAATTTACCTGAAATCACAGAAAAACACACAAACTCATAGTAAAGTCCAGAAATGTGAATTTAACATAAAAACTAATGAAAACATCCCTAAAAGTATCTCAAACTTACTAAAAACTATATGAAAACAATGCCAAAAAGCGTATAAATTATCCGCTCATCACAACACCAAACTTAAATTGTTGCTTGTCCCCAAGCAACTGAAAATCAAATAGGATAAAAAGAAGAGAATATACTATAAAGTCCAAAATATCAATGAATATTAATTTAATTAGATGAGCGGGACTTGTAGCTTTTTGCTTCTCAACAGTTTTGGCATCTCACTTTTTCCTTTGAAGTTTAGAGTGATTGGCTTCTCTGGGAACTTAGAATTTCAGATAGTGTTATTGACTTTCCTAGTTAAGCATGTTGATTCTTGAACACAGCTACTTATGAGTCTTGGCCTTGGCCCTAAGCACTTTGTCTTCCAGTATTACCACCGGATACACAAATGCCACAGACACATAACTGGGTGAACCTCTTCAGATTGTGACTCAGCTTTGCTAAAGTCCCCAGTTAGTGGTGTCCAGAGCTCTTAAGCACACTCTTTTGCTTTGGATCACGACTTTAACCACTTAGTCTCAAGCTTTTCACTTGGACCTTCATGACACAAGCACATGGTTAGGGACAGCTTGATTTAGCCGCTTAGGCCTGGATTTTACTTCCTTGGGCCCTCCTATCCATTGATGCTCAAAGCCTTGGATCCTTGCTACCCTTGCCTTTTGGTTTTAAGGGCTATTGGCTTTTTCTGCTTGCTTTTTCTTTCTATTTTTTTTTCCGCCACTTTTTTTTTTCACTGCTTTTTCTTGCTTCAAGAATCAATTCATGAATTTTTCAGTTCATCAATAACATTTCTCTTTGTTCATCATTCTTTCAAGAGCCAACAATTTTAGCACTCATAAACAACAAGATCAAAAATATGCACTGTTCAAGCATTCATTCAGAAAACAAAAATTATTGCCACCACATCAATATAATTAAATTAAATTCACTAATAATTTCGAAAATTATGTACTTCTTGTTCTTTTGAATTAAAACATTTTTCTTTTAAGAGAGGTGAAGGATTCATGGAATTATTCATAATCTTTAAGGCATGGTTACATACTAATGATCATGAAGTAAAGACACAAAACATAAATAAACATAGTATTAAAAACCGAAAACAGAAAGAAAATAGAGAACAAGGAATGAATCCACCTGAGTGAGGGTGGCGCCTTTTTGAAGGTCCAATGGTGCTTTTTGAGCTCCTCTATGTCTCTTCCTTGTTTCTGTTGAATGATTCATAATAATTTTGGTGTTTCTACCCTTAGTTGCTTCCAATATTTGTGTGGAGGACAACTTATCCCCTGAGGTATCTCAGGGATCTCTTGATTTGCAGCCACATGTTATGCCACTGAGCTATGACGGCTTATATTTTTCCATCTCCCAAGACTCAGAGGTGGAAGCTTTTTGTCTTCCCTTTGAGGTTTTTCTGGCCTTAGGTGCCATTAATGGTAATGGAAAAGCAAAAAAGCTATGCTTTTACCACACCAAACTTAAAATATTGCTCGCCCTCGAGCAAGAAAAGAGAGAAGAAAAGAAGAAGAAGAAGATGGAGGTGAGTGAGGGGAGATGGATTCGGCTATATGGGTGGGAGTGGGTGGGAAAGAGAAGTTGGGGTGTATGGGGAAGAGTGGGTAGAAGCAGGTGGTGAATCAAAAACAGAAGGGATGACCATGAATGGAGTGAGAGAGGGCGAGGTAGGTGGGGATCCTGTGAGGTCCACAGATCCTGAGGTGTCAAGGAATTCCATCCCTGCACCAAATAGGCATGTAAATTGCCTCCATGCATCATTCTGGCGTTCAAACGCCCATTGGTGCATGTTCTGGGCGTTAAACGCCCATGTAATGCATGTTTCTGGCGTTGAACGCCAGTTTCATGCTTGTTTCTGGCGTTCAGCGCCAGATTGTCCTCTGTGTGCACATCCTGGCGTTAAACGCCAGGTTGTTGCTTGTTTCGGGCGTTCAGCGCCAGAATGGTGCTCTGTTCTGGCGTTGAACGCCGGCCAGATGCACCTTCTGGGCGTTGAACGCCAGCCCGTGCGTCCTCCAGGGTGAAAAATTTTTTTCTTCTATTTTTGACTCTGTTTTTAATTTTTTTTTTTGATTTTTTCGTGACTCCTCATGATCATGTACCTAATTAAACATAAAAATAACAAAGAAACAAAATAAAATAAAATTAGATAAATAAAATTGGGTTGCTTCCCAACAAGCGCTTCTTTAATGTCAATAGCTTGACAGTGGCCCTCATGGAGCTAAAAGGTGATCAGGTCAATGTTGTATAGTCCCAACACCAAACTTAGAGTTTGGATATGGGGTCTTAACACCAAACTTAGAGTTTGGTTGTGGCCTCACAACACCAAACTTAGAGTTTGACTGTGTGGGCTCTTCTTGACTCTGAACTGAGAGAAGCTCTTCATGCTTACTCTCTTTTGTCACAGAGGGATGGCCATGTGCTTTAGACACAAGGTAGTCCCCATTCAATTGAAGGACTAACTCTCCTCTGTTGACATCTATCACAGCTTCTGCTGTGCCTAGGAAAGGTCTTCCTAGGATGATGCATTCATCATCTTCCTTCCTAGTGTCTAGGATTATGAAATCAGCAGGGATGTAAAGGCCCTCAACCTTTACTAGCATGTCCTCTACTATTCCATAAGCTTGTCTTATGGACTTGTCTGCCAATTGTAATGAGAACAAGGCAGGTTGTACCTCAATGATCCCTAGCTTCTCCATTACAGAGAGTGGCATCAGATTTATCCCTGACCCAAGATCACATAGAGCTTTTTCAAAGCTCATGGTGCCAATGGTGCAAGGTATTAAGAACTTGCCAGGATCTTGTTTCTTTTGAGGTAGAGTTTTCTGAATCCAAGTATCCAGTTCACTAATGAGCAAGGGAGGTTCACTTTCCCAAGTCTCATTACCAAACAGCTTGTCATTCAGCTTCATGACAGCTCCTAAATATTGAGCAACATGCTCACCAGTCACATCTTCATCTTCTTCAGAGGATGAATATTCTCCAGAGCTCATGAATGGCAGAAGGAGATTTAATGGAATCTCTATGGTCTCTAAGTGAGCCTCAGATTCCTCAGGATCCTTAATAGGAAACTCCTTCTTGCTTGAGGAACGTCCCAGGAGGTCTTTCTCACTAGGATTTTCGTCCTCCTCCTCCTTAGTGCATTCGGCCACTTTGATCAAATCAATGGCCTTGCATTCTCCTTTTGGATTCTCTTCTGTATTACTTGGGAGAATACTGGGAGGAGTTTCAATAACTTTCTTACTCAGCTGGCCTACTTGTGCCTCCAAATTTCTAATGGAGGATCTTGTTTCATTCATGAAACTGAAAGTGGCCTTTGACAGATCTGAGACTATATTTGCTAAATTAGAAGTATTTTGTTCATGGTTCTCTGTCTGTTGCTGAGGAGATGATGGATATGGCTTACTATTGTTCAGCCTATTGCGTCCACCACTGTTAAAGCCTTGTTGAGGCTTTTGTTGATCCTTCCAGGAGAAATTTGGATGATTTCTCCATGATGAGTTATAGGTGTTTCCATAAGGTTCACCTAAGTAATTAACCTCTGCCATGGCAGGGTTCTAAGGATCATAAGCTTCTTCAGAAGCTACCTCTCTAGTACTGTTGGATGCATGTTGCAATCCATTCAGATTTTGAGAGATTATATTGACCTGTTGAGTCAACATTTTGTTCTGAGCCAATATGGCATTCAGAGCATCAATTTCAAGAACTCCTTTCTTCTGAGGTACCCCATTATTCACGGAATTCCTCTCAGAGGTATACATGAACTGGTTGTTTGCAACCATGTCAATGAGTTCTTGTGCCTCTTCAGGCGTTTTCTTCAGGTGAATAGATCCACCTGCAGAATGGTCCAATGACATTTTCGAAAATTCAGAGAGACCATAATAGAATATATCTAATAGGGTCCATTTTGAAAACATGTCAGATGGACATCTCTTGGTCAGCTGCTTGTATCTTTCCCAAGCTTCATAGAGGGATTCACCATCTTTTTGCTTGAAGGTTTGAACATCCACTCTCAGCTTGCTCAGCTTTTGAGGAGGAAAGAATTTATCCAAGAAGGCAGTGACCAGCTTATCCCAGGAGTCCAGGCTATCCTTAGGTTGTGAATCCAACCATATTCTAGCTCTGTCTCTTACAGCAAAAGGGAAAAGCATGAGTCTGTAGACTTCAGGATTAACTCCATTCGTCTTTACAGTATCACAGACTTGCAAGAATTCAGTTAAAAACTGATAAGGATCTTCAGATGGAAGTCCATAAAACTTGCAGTTTTGTTGCATTAAAGCAACTAGTTGAGGCTTAAGCTCAAAGTTATTGGCTCCAATGGCAGGAATGGAGATGCGTCTTCCATCAAACTTGGATGTTGGCTTTGTGAAATCACCAAGCATTCTCCTTCCATTATTATTATTATTATTTTCGGCTGCCATCTCCTTCTCTTGTTCGAAAATTTCTGAAAGGTTGTTTCTGGATTGTTGTAATTTAGCTTCTCTTAATTTTCTCTTCAGAGTCCTTTCAGGTTCTGGATCAACTTCAACAAGAGTGCCTTTTTCCCTGTTCCTGCTCATATGAAAGAGAAGAAACAAGAAAAGAAAGAGGAATCCTCTATGTCACAGTATAGAGATTCCTTTATGTTAGTAGAAAGAGAAAGGGGAGAAGAATGAAAAAGAATGAATAGTCTGTATAAAGAGTAAGGATAGGGGGTGAAGAGAAGTGTCAGTAATTAAATAATTAAATAGAATAAGGGAAGAGAAGAGAAATTTTCGAAAATAATTTTTTAAAAAAAAAAGTTAGTAATTTCGAAAATTAAAGACAAAATATAATTAAAATTTAAAACAAAAAGAATTTTTGAAAAAGAGAGGGAGAAATTTCGAAAATTAGAGAGGGAGAAGTAGTTAGATGGTTTTGAAAAAGATAGGAAACAAACAAAAAGTTAGTTAGTTGATTGAGAAAGATTTGAAATCAAAATTTGAAAAAGATAAGAAGATAAGAAGTTAGATAAGATATTTTGAAATCAAATTTTAAAAAAGATAAAAAAAATTTTTTGTTTTGAAAAGGATAAGATAAAAGATAAAAAATATATATTTGAAAAAGATATTTTGAAAAAGATTTAATTTTAAAAATTACTTAACTAACAAGAAACTACAAGATAAGATTCTAGAATTTAAAGATTGAACCTTTCTTAACAAGAAAGTAACAAACTTCAAATTTTTGAACCAATCACATTAATTGTTAGCTAATTTTCGAAAATTTGATATAAAGATAAGAAAAAGATTTTTGAAAATATTTTGAAAAAGATTTTGAAATTTTCGAAAATTATAAAAAAAAATGAAAAAGATATGATTTTTGAAAAAGATTTTGAAAAGATAAGATTTTTTTAAAATTGAAATTTTGACTTGACTTGTAAGAAACAACTAATTTTAAAAATTTTTGACCAAGTCAACCCAAAATTTCGAAAATTTGGAGGAAAATAAGGAAAAGATATTTTTTTTTATTTTTGAATTTTTAAAGAAAAACACAAAAATGACCCAAAACATGAAAATTTTGGATCAAGACACAAGATGCATGCAAGAATGCTATGAATGTCAAGATGAACACCAAGAACACTATGAAGATCATGATGAACATCAAGAACATAATTTTGAAAAATTTTTGATGCAAAGAAAACATGCAAGACACCAAGCTTAGAAATTTTTAATGCATGGAAAATATGAATGCAAAAGTGCACAAGAAAAACAACAAACAACACAAAACAAGAAATCATCAAGATCAAACAAGAAGACTTGTCAAGAACAACTTGAAGATCATGAAGAACACTATGAATGCATGAGATTTTCGAAAATTGCAAGAAAAATTTTAAAAGCATGCAATTGACACCAAACTTAAAAATTAACACAAAATTCAAACAAGAAACACAAAATATTTTTGATTTTTATGATTTTCTAATTTTTTTGTATTTTTATAAAAAAAAAATTTTCGAAAAAAAAAACAATTTGGAAAAACGAAAAAAATAAAAGAAAAATTTTGAAAAAGATTTTTGAAAAGAAAATTACCTAATCTGAGCAACAAGATGAACCGTCAGTTGTCCATACTCGAACAATCCCCGGCAACGGCGCCAAAAACTTGGTGGACGAAATTGTGATTCCTATTTTCTTGTAATTGGATTTTAGAAATTGGCACTAGTGGACACAACTCCGTTCAACTAACCAGCAAGTGTACTGGGTCGTCCAAGTAATAAACCTTACGTGAGTAAGGGTCGAATCCACAGAGATTGTTGGTATGAAGCAAGCTATGGTCACCTTGCAAATCTCAGTTAGGCAGATTAAAAATGGTTTATGGGTTTTCGAATAATTAATAATAAAAAGAAGAAATAATAAAAGGGATAGAACACCTATGCAGATTTATTGGTGGGAATTTCAGATAAGCGGATGGAGATGCTGTAGAGC
Source organism: Arachis hypogaea (assembly GCF_003086295.3). Lineage (NCBI taxonomy): Eukaryota > Viridiplantae > Streptophyta > Magnoliopsida > Fabales > Fabaceae > Arachis > Arachis hypogaea. The sequence goes on along the minus strand of NC_092045.1, from coordinate 68,148,098 downwards.
TCTTGGACGCCTGTTCTCCTACTCCTTCTACTCAGTCCTTCTTACTCCTTTCCATGGCAAGCTTTGTATAGGGGTTCACCATCAACTGTGGCTACTTTCATTCCTCACGGGGAAATATCCTGTGCGGCTGTCACTCGCACAGCTAACCAGTCTGGAGGCATCACCCATGGCTGATGGCTACATCCCATCCTCGCAGTGAAAACTATGCTAACGCACTCTGTCACAGTACGGCTAATCACCGGTTGGTTCCCGCTCCTACTGGAATAGAATCCCTCTTTTGCGTCTGTCACTAACGTCCAGCAGGTTAAAGTTTGAAGCACGTCACAGTCATTCATTACCGGAATCCTACTCGGAATACCACAGACAAGGTGAGACTTTCCGGATTCCCAGGATCCTACTCGGAATACCACAGACAAGGTGAGACTTTCCGGACCCTCATAAATGCCGCCATCTATCTAGCTTATACCACGAAGATTCTGTTGGGAATCTAAGAGATACACATTCAAGCTCTGTTGCATGTAGAACGGACATGGTTGTCAATCACGCGCATTCATAAGTGAGAATGATAATGAGGGTAATCTGACTCATAATATTCATCATGTTCTTGGGTACGAATGAATATCTTGGAATAAGAATAAGAGAGATTTGAATAAAAGAAGATAGAATTTCATTAATACTTGAGGTACAGCAGAGCTCCACACCCTTAATCTATGGTGTGCAGAAACTCCACCGTTGAAAATACATAAGTGAAAGAGGTTCAGGCATGGCCGAATGGCCAGCCCCCCTAACGTGATCACAGGATTCAAAATACAATCCAGGATGTCTAATACAATAGATAAATGTCCTATATATACTTGACTAGCTACTAGGGTTTACATGAGTAAGTAATTGATGCGTAAATCCACTTCCGGGGCCCACTTGGTGTATGCTTGGGCTGAGCTTGATTAATCCACGTGTAGAGGCATTTCTTGGCGTCAAACTTCAGGTTATGACGTGTTTTGGGCGTTCAACTCCGGATCATGACGTTTTTCTGGCGTTTAACTCCAGACAGCAGCGTGTACTTGGCGTTTAACGCCAAGTTACGTCGTCATTCCTCGAATAAAGTATGGACTATTATATATTGCTGGAAAGCCCTGGATGTCTACATTCCAACGCCGTTGAGAGCGCGCCAATTGGAGTTCTGTAGCTCCAGAAAATCCATTTCGAGTGCAGGGAGGTCAGAATCCAACAGCATCAGCAGTCCTTTTGTCAGCCTTCTTCAGAGTTTTGCTCAAATCCCTCAATTTCAGTCAGAATTTACCTGAAATCACAGAAAAACACACAAACTCATAGTAAAGTCTAGAAATGTGAATTTAACATAAAAACTAATGAAAACATCCCTAAAAGTAGCTCAAACTTACTAAAAACTATATGAAAACAATGCCAAAAAGCGTATAAATTATCCGCTCATCACCTCTTAAGTCTCTTTTCCATTGAGCTCCTTTCATACATATCTCCATGAGAACTTGATCCAACCTTTGATCAAAGTTGACCCTTCTAGTGTAGGGGCGTACAAGAAAGTGGAACGCCAACCTTACATTTTTCGGACTGAAATCTAAGTATTTCCCTCGAACCATTGTAAGCCAATTCTTTGGATTCGGATTCATACTTTGATCATGGTTCCTAGTGATCCATGCATTGGCATAAAACTCTTGAACCATTAAGATTCTGACTTGTTGAATGGGGTTGGTGAGAACTTCCCAACCTCTTCTTCGGATCTCATGTCGGATCTCCAGATACTCATTTTTCTTGAGCATGAAAGGGACCTCTGGGATCACCTTCTTCTTGGCCACAACTTCATAGAAGTGGTCTTGATGAACCTTTGAGATGAATCTCTCCATCTCTCATGACTCGAAGGTGGAAGCTTTTGCCTTCCCTTTCTGCTTTCTAGAGGTTTTTCTGGCCTTAGGTGCCATAAATGGTTATGGAAAAATAAAAAGCAATGCTTTTACCACCCAAAACTTAAAAGGTTTGCTCGTCCTCGAGCAAGAGAAGAAAGAAAGAAGAGGAAGAAGAAGAAAATGGAGGAGAAGGGGGGAGAGGTAGGTTCGGCCAAGGGGGTAGGAGAGGGTTTGTGATGTGTGAAAATGAAGGAGTTAAGAGGGGTATTTATAGGGAAAGTGAGGGAGAGAGGCCGAATGGAATTGGGTGGGTTTGGGAGGGAAAGTGTTTGAATTTGAAAATGAGGTAGGTAGGATTTTCCGGGGAAGAGATATAGAGGTGATTGGTGAAAAGAATATAGGGAAGAGGATAGGATTTGATTGGTGAGTGGTGTTTTGGGTGGAGTATTATAGAGATGTGTGATGTGGAGAGAGAGAGAGAGGTGGGGTAGGTGGGGATCCTGTGGGGTCCACAAATTCTGAGGAGTCAAGGATTTCTTATCCCTGCTCTATTTAGGCGTGTAAACGCCCTTAGTGTGTAATCCTGGCATTTAACGCCAGACTGCTGCTTGTTTCTGGCGTTAAACACCAGCGTTTATTCCTTTCCTGGCGTTAAATGCCAAGCTGCAACCTGTTTCTGGCATTTAATGCCAATTTGTTGTTTCTTTTTGGCGTTTAACGCCAGTCTGGTGCTTCTTTCTGGTGTTTAACACCCAGAATGGTGCCAGACTGGGCGTTAAACGCCCATTCTGCTATCCTTACTGGCGTTTAATCGCCAGTAAGTTTCTCCTCTAGGGTGTGCTATTTTTAATGCTATTTTTTATTTTTCTTTAATTTTTGCAGTTTATTTTTGTGACTCCACATGATCATCAACCTAAAAAAGAAAATAACATAGATAAATAAAATTGGGTTGTCTCCCAATAAGTGCTTCTTTAATGTCAATAGCTTGACAGTGAGCTCTCATGGAGCTTCACAGATGTTCAGAGCATTGTTGGGACCTCCCAACACCAAACTTAGAGTTTGAATGTGGGGGTTCAACACCAAACTTAGAGTTTGGTTGTGGCCTCCCAACACCAAACTTAGAGTTTGACTGTGGGGGCTTTGTTTGACTCTGCATTGAGAGAAGCTTTCCTTGCTTCCTCTGTAACCTCTCCATGGTTACAGAGGGAGATCCTTGAGTTTTAAACACAAGGTAGTCCTCATTCAATTGAAGGATCAACTCTCCTCTGTCCACATTAATCACAGCTTTTGCTGTGGCTAGGAAGGGTCTTCCAAGGATAATGGATTCATCCTCATCCTTCCCAGTGTCTAGGATTATGAAATCAGTAGGGATGTAAAGGCCTTTGACATTTACTAGCACGTCCTCTACCTGTCTATAAGCCCTTTTCATGGATTTTTCTGCCATCTCTAATGAGAATTTGGCAGCCTATACCTCAAAGATTCCCAATTTCTCCATTACAGAGAGTGGGATTAAGTTTATGCTTGACCCCAGGTCACACAGAGACTTCTCAAAGGTCATGGTGCCTATGGTACAAGGTATTAAGAACCTTATGGGATCCTCTTTCTTTTGAGGTAATGTCTGCCTAACCAAGTTATTCAGTTCATTGGTGAGCAAGAGGGGTTCATCCACCCAAGTCTCATTACCAAATAACTTGGCATTCAGCTTCATGATTGCTCCAAGGTTCTTGGAAACTTGCTCTTCAGTAATATCTTTATCCTCTTCAGAGGAGGAATACTCATCAGAGCTCATGAATGGCAGAAGTAGGTCCAATGGAATCTCTATGGTCTCTAGATGAGCCTCAGAGTCCTTAGGTTCCTCAACTGGGAACTGCTTTTTGTCCAGAGGATGTCCCATGAGGTCTTCCTTACTGGGATTCATGTCCTCCTCCTCCTCTCTATGTTCGGCCACACTAAATAAGGTTATGACCTTGCATTCTCTTTTTGGATTTTCTTCTGTATTGCTTGGGAGAGTACTAGGAGGAGTTTCAGTGACTCTTTTACTCAGCTGGCCCACTTGTGCCTTCAAATTTCTAATGGAGAACCTTGTTTCATTCATGAAACTTAGAGTGGCTTTAGATAGATCAGAGACTATGTTTGCTAAGCTAGAGGGGCTCTGCTCAGAATTCTCTATCTGTTGCTGAGAGGATGATGGAAAAGGCTTGCTATTGCTAAACCTATTTCTTCCACCATTATTAAGCTCTTGTTGAGGCTTTTGTTGATCCTTCCATGAAAAATTTGGATGATTTCTCTATGAGGGATTATAGGTGTTTCCATAGGCTTCACCTATGTAATTCACCTCTGCCATTGCAGGGTTCTCAGGATCATAAGCTTCTTCTTCAGAAGATGTTTTTTTAGTACTGTTGGATGCATTTTGCAATCCATTCAGACTCTAAGAAATCAAATTGACTTGTTGAGTCAACATTTTGTTCTGAGCCAATATGGCATTCAAAGCATCAATTTCAAGAACTTCCTTCCTCTGAGGCATCCCATTATTCACAGAATTCCTCTTAGAGGTGTACATGAACTGGTTATTTGTAACCATTTCAATGAGTTCCTGAGCTTCTGCAGTCGTTTTCTTTAGGTGAATGGATCTACCTGCAGAATGCTCCAATGACATCTTAGACAATTCGGACAGACCATCATAGAATATATCTAGGATGGTCCATTCTGAAAGCATGTCAGAAAGACACTTTTTGGTCAGTTGCTTGTATCTTTCCCAAGCTTCATAGAGGGATTCACCTTCTTTCTGCCTAAAGGTTTGAACATCCACTCTAAGCTTGTTCAGCTTTTGAGGAGGAAAGAACTTGGCTAAGAAAGCCGTGACCAGCTTATCCCAAGAGTTCAGGCTATCTTTAGGTTGAGAGTCCGACCATATTCTAGCTCTGTCTCTTACAGCAAAAGGGGAAAGCACAAGCTTATAGACCTCGGGATCAACTCCATTGGTCTTAACAGTATCACAGATCTGCAATAATTCAGTTAAGAACTGAAAAGGATCTTTTGATGGAAGTCCATAAAACTTACAATTCTGTTGCATTAGAGAAACTAATTGAGGCTTTAGCTCAAAATTGTTTTCTCCAATGGCAGGGATTGAGATGCTTCTTCCATGGAAGTTGAAATTTAGTGCAGTAAAGTCACCAAGCATCTTCCTTGAACCTCCACCATTGTTATTGGGTTCGGCCATCTCTACTTTTTTTTGAAAATTTCAGTAAAGTCGTCTTCAGAGTTTTGTGTTCTAGCTTCTCTTAGCTTTTTCTTCAGAGTCCTTTCAGGTTCCGGATCAGCTTCAACAAGAATGTTCTTATCCTTGCTCCTGCTCATATGAAAAAGAAGAGAACAGAAAAGAAGAGGAATCTTCTATGTCACAGTATAGAGATTCCTTTATGTGAGTAGAAGAGAAGAAGAATAAGAATGAAGAAGGAAGAAGAAGAATTCGAACACAAAGAGAGAAGAGAGGGTTCGAATTATGAGTAGAAGAGAAGTGTTAGAAGATAAATAAAATAAATAGAAAGAGATGAGAGAGAGGAGAAAACTTGAATTTTAATTAAGATAAAAGAAAAATATTTTTTGTTTTTATTTTAATTATTAGTTAAAATTCGAAAATTAAGGAAAGGGAATAAAATAAAAAGTTAAAACAATTAGTTAAAAAAAAGATTTTTGAAAAAGACGAAGGTGATTTTCGAAAATTAGAGAGAGAAAATTAGTTAGGTAGTTTTGAAAGAGATAAGAAATAGTAAAACAAACAAAAAAAATCAATTAGTTAGTTGAAAAAGATTTGAAAATCAATTTTGAAATGATATGAAGTTAGAAAAGATTTTTGAAATCAAAGTTTGAAAAAGATATGATTTGAAAAAGATATGATTGAAATTTATTTTGAAAAAGAATTGAAAAAGAAATTTTAAAAAGATTTGATTTTGAAAATTGAAGTTGATGACATGACTAACAAGAAACTAAAATATATTATTCTAGACTTTAAAAATTGAACCTTTGTTAACAAGAAAGTAACAAATTTGAAATTTTTGAATCAAAACATTAATTGTTAGTAATAATTTCGAAAATAATGAAATAAAGATAAGAAAAATATTTTGAAAATCAATTTTTTAAAAATTTTTCGAAAAACATGAAATAAAAATGATTTAGGAATAAAGATTTGATTTTTGAAAAAGATTTTGAAAAGATAAATTTTTGAAATTGAAATCTTGACTTGACTAACAAGAAACAACTTATTTAAAAAATTTTTGACTAAGTCAACCCAAAGATTTCGAAAATTATGAGTAAAATAAGGAAAAGATATTTTTTTTTTAATTTTAATGTGGAAAGAGAAAAATAACAAAATGACTCAAGACATAAAAATTTTGGATTAAAACAAATGAAGCATGCAAGAACACTATGAATGACAAGATGAACACCAAGAACACTTTGAAGATCATGATACACATCAAGAACTTATTTTTGAAAATTTTTTTAAGAAAAGAGAAAAACATGCAAGACACCAAACTTAGAGATTTTTCATGTTTAGACACTATGAATTCAAAAATACATATGAAAAACAACAAAAGACACAAAACAAGAAAATATGAAGATCAAGCAAGAAGACTTGTCAAGAACAACTTAAAGATCATGAAGAATGCAATGCATGAATTTTCGAAAATTTTTAGAAAAATTAAAACATGCAATTGACACCAAACTCAAAACTTGACTCTAGACTCAAACAAGAAACACAAAGTATTTTTCATTTTATGATTTTATAATTTTTTGTATTTTTTGTATTTTTCAAAAATACTTTTGGAAAAATGAAAAAGAAGAAAAATTTTGAAATATTTTTGAAAACTTTTTTGAAAATAAAATAATGGTTAAAACAAGAAGTAAATTACCTAATCTGAGCAATAAGATGAACCGTCAGTTGTCCAAACTCGAACAATCCCCGGCAACGGCGCCAAAACTTGGTGCACGAAATTGTGATCTCAATGGCGCCAACAACTTGGTACGCACAATTGTAATCTCAACTCTTTTTCACAACTTCGCATAACAAACCAGCAAGTGCACTGGGTCGTCCAAGTAATAAACCTTACGTGAGTAAGGGTCGATCCCACAGAGATTGTCGGCTTGATGCAAGCTATGGTCATCTTGTAAATCTAAGTCAGGTGGATTCAAATGGTTATGGAGTTTTGATAATTAAAAGATAAATAAACACTAAATAAAGATAGAGATACTTATGTAATTCATTGGTGGGAATTTCAGATAAGCGTATGGAGATGCATTGTTCCTTCTGAATCTCTGCTTTCCTATTGCCTTCTTCCAATCCTTCATACTCCTTTCTATGGCAAGCTGTATGCTGGGTGTCACCGTTGTCAATGGCTACTTTCCGTCATCTCTGTGTAAATCGTCCTCTACAGTTTCTGTACAGCTAATCAATTGTCGGATTTCTCGTCTCGGATGAAAAATACCATGCACAGATATCGTATGGATAATCAGCTGTTGGTTCTTGATCGTGTAGGAATAGGATTTACTATCCTTTTGCGTTTGTCACTATGCCCTACAGTCGCGAGTTTGAAGCTCGTCACAGTCATCCCTTCCCAGATCCTACTCGGAATACCACAGACAAGGTTTAGAATTTCCGGATCTCAGGATTGCTTCCAATGGATTCTAGCCTATAACACAGAGGTTCTAATCTCAGATTCAGATGCCGCATTGTCAGAGGGGAGTCAATATGAATCATTGATTAGAAACCCAAGAGATATACCTTCAAGCTTGTTTTCATGTAGAATGGAAGTGGTTGTCAATCACGCGTTCATGAGTGAGAATGGTGATGAGTGTCACATAATAATCACATTCATTATGTTCTTGTGTGTGAATGGATATCTTAGAATAAGAATAAGCATGAATTGAATAGAAGAACAGTAGTACTTTGCATTAATACTTGAGGAACAGCAGAGCTCCACACTTTAATCTTTGGTGTGTAGAAACTTCACCATTGAAAATACATAAGAACAAGGTCTAGGCATGGCCGTGAGGCCAGCCCCCAAACATGATCAAGAGATCAAAAGATAATCAAAAGATATTCCAAAGATGTTCCAAAGTCTCCCTAGTACAATAGTAAAAAGTTCTATTTATACTAAACTAGTTACTAGGGTTTACAGAAATAAGTAAATGATGCAGAAATCCACTTTCGGGCCCACTTGGTGTGTGCTTAGGCTGAGCATTGAAGCTTTCACATGTAGAGGCCTTCTTTGGAGTTAAATTCCAGTTTGTAACTTATTTCTGGCATTTGACTCTGGCTTGCAACTTGTTTCTGGCATTTAACAAGGCAGAAAGATGGCGTTGAACACCAGTTTGTGTCATCTAAACTTGGGCAAAGTATAAACTATTATATATTTCTAGAAAGCCCTGGATGTTTACTTTCCAACGCAATTGAGAGCATTCCATTTGGGTTTCTGTAGCTCTAAAAATTCGATTTCGAGTGCAGGGAGGTCAGAATCCAACAGCATCAGCAATCCTTTTTCAGCCTCTGAATCAGATTTTCGCTCAGGTCCCTCAATTTCAGTCAGAAAATACCTAAAATCACAGAAAAACACACAAACTCATAATAAATTCTAGAAATGTAAATTTTGCTTAAAAACTAATAAAAATATACTAAAAAGTAGCAAGATCCTACTAAAAACTATATAAAAACGATACCAAAAAGCGTATAAGTTATCCACTCGTCATGCACTTTTTTAAATCTATTTAAGACATTTCATTATTGCATAGGAAAAGGTAACTGGAATGGCCTCCATCTTCGAAGATCCCTTTAGAAAGCAAGTCAAGTTAGATCATATTACAGCAGCTGAAGAACCTTACGGAAATGTAAGCAGTAAAAGATAATATACTGATGCACATGAATCCTTTTTTTTGTTGCTTGGTGCTACTATTTTTTCAACAATAACTACCATGCATAAACCATGAGGGATTATAATAATTAAACTATTGAGTGACAGTCTACGATAGTTACATCCCCAATGACATGCCACTTTCCTTTCATTTGAAAAAAAACAGTATTTAAGGGAATGATTGAATGGTGATACTCTTAGGGTTTTTAGTAAAATATTAACTAAAATGCACATGACACCATGTTAGTTCAGTTGGCTTATAAATAGTTGAAAGTAGTTGCATTTTATACCATTTGACTATTAAACAACACCGAATTAATGAACGTAACTAATAACCCTGGGTCTACTAAGAACCCCCAAGTTCTTACCCCCTTCTCTTCCTTCCTCCCCTTCAGATGGAGACGGGCGTGATATTCTATGAGTTTGAAGACCCTTACTTCTACGAGGATCTAGTATATCACAGTTACTTCATTATGGGATTGGAGCCTCGTATTAGACTATATGCCTTACCTAATTGAGCTTTTCAACCTCCTTTGTCTAGCCCGCATTTTGACCCGATGCTCCTTATGACTTTCCCTTATCCTGGTTTGACGAATGGATTCTTGTGTGTAAATAATTTTACAAATAAAGTCTCGTTGAAAGTATAGCTTCTAAACCAACAAGAATCCTATCGTACAAAAACTTGGTTGTCACTTAAGCAAACCCAATAAAAATAATAACCGAAGTATTTAAACCTCGGGTCGTCTCTCAAGGAATTGCAGGGAGGTGTGTTTATTATTGGTTATGAGAAAAGTATCTTTTTGGATTTTTAAAAGGTTTGAATAAGGAATGTAAATGACAAAAAAGTAAACTAATGATCATGAAAAACCTTGGCAAGGTATGAGAACTGGATGTCTATTCTTGTCATCCTTATCAATTGTGATGAGAATTGTTCATTGCTCCCACTTTGTCAACGTCTAACTATGAAGGTATGTTAAGTGGATAAATCAATTTGATTTCCTCAGGTCCTAGTCAACTCCTAAGGAAAGACTAGAGTTATTGGAAAGTAAATCAATTAGCAACTCGCAATTATCAATCAACAAAGGAGTTTAATAACTCAAGAGTCTCCAATTACTCAACCAAAGCCAAAAGATTCAATAACAACAACTAGAGAAGCAAGCAATAAATATGAAATACCTCAAATTGCATTAATAAAAGAAATCAAATCTAACATGAGAATTCATAAATTAAAGTAATAGAATAAATAAAAGTAGAAGAGAAACTAAATTAAAGAAACATTGAACCTGGAATTGGGAAGAAATAAACCTAAAACTAAGAGAAATCCTAAATCCTAAAACCTAGAGAGAGGAGAGACTAAATTGTGTGTGTGAAAAGTTGTATGATGAATGAATGGATTTCACCACTCTGTAGCCTCAAATATGTGTTTTCTAGGCCGAAAATTGGGTCAAAAACAGCCCAGAAATTGTCCCCAGCGATTTGTGATACGTCCAGCACGGGGCTCTATCACGCGTATGCGTCACTTCTCTGCGGCACAATCCATGCGTATGCGTGCTTCACGCATGCGCATTGCCTAACAGCAAAGCAACTATGGCAAATTATATATCGCTGCGAAGCCCTGAATGTTAGCTTTCCAATGCAACTAAAACCGCCTCATTTGGATCTTTGTAGCTTAAGTTATGACCGTTTGAGTGCAAAGAGGTCAGGGTTGATAGCTTTGCAGTTCCTTTGTATTCCTTCCACCTTTTCATGCTTCCTTTCCATCCTCTAAGCCATTCCTGTCCTATGATCTCTGAAAACATTTAACATACTTATGAAGCATAGTGGTAATAAGAGAGGATTGAACATAGCAAAATTAAGGCCAAAGAAGCATGTTTTCAATGATAGCACAAAATCAGGAAGGAAAATGTAAAACATGCAATTTACATGAATAAGTGTGAGAATAGTGGATAAAATCTACTCAATTAAGCACAAGATGTACCACGAAATAGTGGTGCATCAAATCTCTCCACACTTAAACATTAGCATGTCCTCATGCTAAGCTCAAGAGACCTAAAAGAGTGAAGAAGAATGGTAGAATTTATGAAATGCGACGTATCTATATGAATGCAACTACATGCAAAAATCATTCTACCTACTTGGTTAAAAGTAAATCAAATTCTCCAAGAACAAATATGAACTGGATTTCACTAATTCAAATCTCAAAAATGAAGTACAAATAGACTTGCAAGAAGAAAATAGCTCATGAAAGCCGGGAACAAGGAATCGAGCATCGAACCCTCACTGAAAGTGTATTCACTCTAATCACTCAAGTGTTTAAGGTTCGATTCTTTCAATTCTCTACTAATCTTGCTTTCTAAGACTTTCTCTTCTTCTACCGATCAACAAAAATTTAATGCACAAATACACAAATCAAGAGGTCTTTTGAGGGTTGTAATGGGGTTATGGTCAAGGTAGGATTGTATTTGGTCAAGTGGACTAAAATTCAAATCCTTTATTAACCTAAACTTTCCACCTAACTCAAGACAATCCATGTAATCATAATGTAAAATCTAACTACACATTAACTATGTTTACCACATATTCATGCATCCAGAAATTTAAGTACAACTCATATACATTGATACCAACATTTAATTTGGGGCATTTTGTCCACTTTTTATTGCTTTCTCTTTTTTTCTTTTCTTTTTCTCATAAATTTTCTTTCTTTTGCCTTTCTCAAGGCATATGATTAAGTTATTGAATGCATGAACATATTCTCAACATTCTTTCACATTTTTAGAAAATTCTAACATACTCAATTCTCAAGCCAAATGTTTCCAAACCCAACTTCCACACACTTAAATTATGAACACTCTCACTAGTCTAAGCTAACCAAGGATTCAAATTAAGGACATTATTGTTTTCCACTTAGAGTTAATGATGTTCTAAAATAAAGAACTAATGGGGTAAAATAGGCTCAAAGTGGTTTGCAATGGATAATAAAAGGGTAAGGCCATATGGGTATGTAAGCTTAGTGAAACAAGGCCTCAATTATATAAGTGATGACAAGTCATCATATACCCATTTTTCAAGCTAATTTCACTTGTTTCACTAGTCTTTATGCACTTTCTTGCATCCTAAGTAAGTAAATTGGAATGAAAATGCATGACTTCTTTAAATCAAACAACCACCATTAAATTGATGCTAAATCATGAGGTTTGAACTAAAATTAATTGATTTTTAATGTATTATAAACCTTATGAGTTTAGAGATACTTTGATTGGTTGTTTTGGTTTCTTGTAGGTGAAGAAAGGAAGAAAAGAAGAAAAACGTGGCTTAAGAAGTGTGGCCAAGAGATGAGAAGTGTGGTGCAACATAGAAGGAAGAAGCAAACACTGCCCTCCACAAGAGCACATTGCCCTCCAGGAGAGCAGCATAATGAACCAAGCCTTAGAAGCATCACTGCCCTGCCCACAATAAGGGCGGAGCACAATTTTATACCAAGGACCAAAGGAAGCAAAAACTCTGCCCTGCCCTCCTCAAGAGCAATATCGGGCTTTCATGAAAAATAATTCAAAGAAAATTGCTTCCTAGTGTTTCCTATGGGTTTCGAACCCAAGAACAAGGAGGAAAGGAGTAGCGCTCAAATACAAGGAAAACAAGAAAAACTTAGCTTGTTTTCAATCTCCAAGAATCGAACACAGCACCATGAGGAAGCAAGGAACTAGGCGTTACTTTGGTGCCAAGAAAACCAAGGAAAAAGGAGCAGCGTGTGCCTCCACCGAGTTTCGAACTTGGGACTTCACCCATTGGCAACATTGCCCTGCCCTCCACAAGGGCAAGGCAGCACTTCTCAGTGCATGGCCAGCGCACAAATTGGCACGAGCTTGAGCACTTGGCGCACAACATGGACGCACGGGCAGCAAGGCAAGGCGCACTATGGCAACACTGCTCTGCCCTCCACAAGGGCAGGGCAGCATCCTGATGCTACACACGCACGCACGAGGCTTCATCACACAATTTCCCTGCTCTGCCCTCCACAAGGGCAGGGCAGCCTCCTGGAAGCTACTTTCTCATGGGCTGAAAATTGGATTAAAAATCCAATTTAATTCATTTCTTCACCAAATCAAAAGCCCATCCAAATTCCAAACTCCAAGAATAGAAAGTGTATAAATAGGAGATAGTTTGATGTAATTAGGACCTTCTTTTTGGATTTTTGAATTTTCACATCTTGAGACTTGATTTTTCGTTGAGAGCTTGGAACTGAGATTTTAGAGAATTGGGAAGGAGAATTGATCTCTCTTCTTCCTCATTCTTGCTTGAGCACTTTTTACTTTTCTTGTTTGAGTCTTGGGTGTGAAGAATTGAGGAATTTTTGTCTCAATCTCCATTCAAGATCTCTTTGATTTTCCTACTGCATAATTGAGTTGAATTCAATTTCCTTTACTGCTTCAATCTTCTTTTTCTCTTTAATTGCTTTGTGAACTTGGATCTGGGAAGGCAATTGAGATCTAGACTTTGCTATCTAGTCTCTGGAGTCCTGAGACCTAATTTTCCTTTTGGTTCTTCTGGTGAACCACTGCTGCAATTTAATTTCTATTTTCTGTTTGATATCTAGTTGAATTCAAATCATCTCTTACTTTGATAATTGTTGCAATTTAATTTCCTTTGCTTAAATTCTGAATTCCCAGTCCTCAAATCCCTTTTCCATTCAAGCAATTTATATTTCTTGCACTTTAAGTTACTGCAATTTACATTTCTTACACTTTAAGTTTCAGTCATTTAATTTCTTGTTCTCTAAGATTCAGCACCTTTACTTTCAATTCTCTTTAATTTCTGCAATTCCTCCCTCTCCCTTTACATTCTCTGCTATTTACTTACTGTTGGATACAAAATCACTCAACCAATACTTGATTCACTTGACTAAATCAACCATTGAACTAAAATTGCTCAATCCTTCAATCCCTGTGGGATCGACCTCACTCCCGTGAGTTTTATTACTTGATGCGACCCGGTACACTTGCCGGTGAGTTTTGTGTTGGATCATTTTCCACACATCAATAAGTATATGCATACATTAAACCATGGAAATATAGAGTCAAACAGGATATAGATCACAATTTTAGAGAGAACAACACACACCACAACAAAATATTGGTTGATAAAATGCAACCAATCAAATAGGCTCAAAATCTCACTGGTTTTGTGTGTTCGAGCTCTAAAACCATGTTCCAATATAATATTTCTTCAAACAAGTTTAACAAAAATTTTATTCAAATTAGTGAAATTCTATAGAAAGTTTCTTGAAAAGGAAAACAACTACTTCAACCAAGTAGTGGTAGAATGTGCACAAAAACAAACAAACATGCAATCAAACATGCAAATGCAACAACTAATTTAACAAAGAAAATTTAAACAATGGTGTTGAGTCAGAAAGTACTAACCCACAGAGATCGGTATCGACCTCTGTACACTTAAAGATTGCACCATCCTCGGTGCATGCTGAGATGTGCAAGTGGATGAGGGTTGTTACAACTGATGCTTTTCACCCAAGGTTGTGCAGATGGACTTGTCGTTCGCCCTATTTAGAAACCTTTCCTTTCCCTTCTTGGTGGCCAGTCTAAAAGAAGAGAAAAAGGGAGGTAAAGAACCCACGAGCAAAGATATGAAAAGAAATAAAACATATGTGGGCTAGTGCCAAGTAATAAGGTGCTCAACTACATGGTAGCTACAACATGTAAGTGAAAAAATAATAGAAGCATAGGGTATGTCAACTAAATAGCAAACAAGTCAAGGAGCACCCAAAATAATGCAAGAAATATGCAACAGTTGAGTAAGAAAATTTTAACACCAATGTGAAAACAAAAAATGTAGAAAAGACGGGAAGAAGAAATAATAAAATTAAAATGCCACGAATGCGAGTATGCAAATGTAACAATTAGAAGAAAAGAAAGGGAATAGGGATGAGAGGGGAGGAGAAGAAAGTGAGAAAGGAGGAAGAAAGAAGTAGGAAGTAAGAAGTAAGAAGAGGGGAAGAAGAGGGAAGAAAGAAAGAAATTAGGATTGGAAAGATAAGAAAAGAAATTGGGCAGCACAGGGATCTAGTGATGCAGCGCTATCGATGCATACACGTGACTGACGCGTACGTGTGGGGCGCATAATTGGGAGGGCGACTGATGAGCGGATAATTTATATGCTTTTTGGCATTGTTTTTAGGTAGTTTTTAGTAAGTTTGAGCTACTTTTAGGGATGTTTTCATTAGTTTTTATGTTAAATTCACATTTCTGGACTTTACTATGAGTTTGTGTGTTTTTCTGTGATTTCAGGTAAATTCTGGCTGAAATTGAGGGACTTGAGCAAAACTCTGAAAAAAGGCTGACAAAAGGACTGCTGATGTTGTTGGAATCTGACCTCCCTGCACTCGAAATGGATTTTCTGGCGCTACAGAACTCCAAATGGCACGCTCTCAACGGCGTTGGAAAAGTAGACATCCAGAGCTTTCCAGCAATATATAATAGTCCATACTTTATAGGGAAATTGACGATGTAACTTGGCGTTGAACGCCAAGTACATGCTGCTGTCTCGAGTTAAACGCCAGAAAAACGTCATGATCCGGAGTTGAACGCCCAAAACACGTCATAACTTGGAGTTCAACTCCAAGAAAAGCCCCAGCTCGTGAATAGATCAAGCTCAGCCCAAGCATACACCAAGTGGGCCCCGGAAGTGGATTTATGCATCAATTACTTACTCATGTAAACCCTAGAAGCTAGTTTATTATAAATAGAACATTTAACTATTGTATGAGAAGTCTTTTGACCATTCGGTCTTTTGATCACCTACATGGGGGCTGGCCATTTGGCCATGCCTGAACCTTTCACTTATGTATTTTCAACGGTGGAGTTTCTGCACAATAGATTAAGGGTGTGGAGCTCTGCTGTACCTCAAGTTTCAATACAATTACTATTACTTTTTTATTCAATTCTCTCTTATTCTTATTCCAAGATATACGTTGCACAACACTTTGATGAATGTGATGATCCGTGACACTCATCATCATTCTCACGTATGAACGCGCGTGACTGACAACCACTTCCGTTCTACCTTAGGCCGGGCGCATATCTCTTAGATTCCCCAACAGAATCTTCGTGGTATAAGCTAGATAGATGGCGGCATTTCATGGGGATCCGAAAGGTCTAACCTTGTCTATGGTATTCCGAGTAGGATCCTAGGAATCCGGAAAGTCTAACATTGTCTGTGGTATTCCGAGTAGGATTCCGGCATTGAATGACTGTGACGAGCTTCAAACTCCTGAAGGTTGGGCGTTAGTGACAGACGCAAAAGAATCAATGGATTCTATTCCAACCTGATTGAGAACCGACAGATGATTAGCCGTGCTGTGACAGAGCATTTGGACCATTTTCACTGAGAGGATGGGATGTAGCTATCAACCAAGGGTGATGCCTCCAGACGATTAGCTGTGCAGTGACAGCGCATAGGACCATTTTCCCGAGAGGATTAAAAGTAGCCATTGATGATGGTGATGCCCTACATACAGCTTGCCATGGAAAGGAGTAAGGAGGATTGAAGAAAGAGTGAATAGTGAAGTAGAGTTTCAAGAGGAGCACAGCATCTCCATACACCTATCTGAAATTCCCACTATTGATTTACATAAGTATTTCTATCCCTTTTTATTTTCCAATTATTATTAATTTCCGAAATCCATAAACCAATTTAATCTGCCTAACTGAGATTTACAAGGTGACCATAGCTTGCTTCATACCAACAATCTCTGTGGGATCGACCCTTACTCGCGTAAGGTTTATTACTTGGACGACCCAGTACACTTGCTGGTTAGTTGAACGGAGTTGTGAATTCAAATAAAGCCAATTATTAAATTTCATACAAGTACAAAGAACATGTGATCACAATTTCGTCCACCAGGTTTTTGGCGCCGTTGCCGGGGATTGTTCGAGTATGGACAACTGACGGTTCATCTTGTTGCTCAGATTAGGTAATTTTCTTTTCAAAAATCTTTTTCAAACTTTTTCTTTTCTTTTTTGTTTTTCTAATTATGTTTTTCGAAAAAAAAATCTTAATAATAATACAAAAAATTAGAAAATCATAAAAATAAAAAATATTTTGTGTTTCTAGTTTGAGTCTTGAGTCAATTTTTAAGTTTGGTGTCAATTGCATGCTTTAAAAATTTTTCTTGCATTTTTCGAAAATTCCATGCATTCATAGTGTTCTTCATGATCTTCAAGTTGTTCTTGATAAGTCTTCTTGTTTGATCTTGATGTTTTCTTGTTTTGTGTCTTTTCTTGTTTTTCATGTGCATCTTTGCATTCATATTTTCCAAGCATTAAAAATTTCTAAGTTTGGTGTCTTGCATGTTTTCTTTGGATCAAAAATTTTTCAAAACTATGTTCTTGATGGTCATCATGATCTTCAAAGTGTTCTTGATGTTCATCTTGACATTCATAGCATTCTTGCATGCATTCTTTGCTTTGATCTAAAAATTTCATGCATTGAGTATTTTTGTTGTTTTTCTCTCTCATCTTTAAAAATTCAAAAAATCAAAAATATATCTTTTCCTTATTTCCCTCCAAATTTTTGAAATTTTGGGTTGACTTGGTCAAAAATTTTTAAAATTAGTTGTTTCTTACAAGTCAAATCAAAATTTCAATTTTAAAAATCTTATCTTTTCAAAATCTTTTTCAAAAATCATATCTTTTCCATTTTTTTTCTTATTTTCGAAGTTTTTAAAAATTATTTTTTTCAAAATCTTTTTCTTATCTTTTCATCTAATTTTCGAAAATTAGCTAACAATTAATGTGATTGGTTCAAAAATTTGAAGTTTGTTACTTTCTTGTTAAGAAAGGTTCAATCTTTAAGTTCTAGAATCTTATCTTGTAGTTTCTTGTTAGCTAAGTTAAAATTAAAAATTAAATCTTTTTATCTTTTATCTTATCTTTTTCAAAAATTTTATCTTTTCAAAATTTTGATTTCAAATATCTTATCTAACCTCTTATCTTCTTATCTTTTTAAAATTTGATTTTAATATCTTTTTCAACTAACTATTTGACTTTGCGTTTGTTTCTTATCTTTTTCAAAACCACCTAACTACTTTTCCCTCTCTAATTTTTGAAAATACCTCTCTCTTTTTCACAAATTCTTTTTGTTTTAAATTTTAATTTTAATTATATCTTATATTTAATTTTCGAAAATTACTAACCCTTTTTCAAAAATTATTTTCGAAATTTCCCCTCTCTTTTCTTCTTCTATTTAATTAATTAATTACTAACACTTCTCTTCACCTCTCTTCATCTAAAAATCCGAACTTATTATATCCCTTGTGTTTGGATTCTTCTACCCCTTTCTTCTTCTACTAACATAAAGGAATCTCTATACTGTGACATAGAGGATTCCTCTTTCTTTTCTTTTTTTCTTCTCTTTCATATGAGCAGGAATAGGGAAAAAGGCACTCTTGTTGAAATTGATCCAGAACCTGAAAGGACTCTGAAGAGGAAACTAAGAGAAGCTAAATTAAATTATTCTAAAGGTAACCTTTCAGAAATTTTAGAACAAGAGAAGGAAATGGCAGCCGAAAATAATAATAATGCAAGGAGAATGCTTGGTGACTTCACAAAGCCAACGTCCAAATTTGATGGAAGAAGCATCTCCATTCTTGCCATTGGAGCCAACAACTTTGAGCTGAAACCTCAGCTAGTTGCCTTAATGCAACAAAACTGCAAGTTTTATGGACTTCCATCTGAAGATCCTTATCAGGTTTTAACTGAGTTCTTGCAGATCTGTAAGACTGTAAAGACGAATGGAGTTGATCCTGAAGTCTACAGACTCATGCTTCTCCCTTTTGCTGTAAGAGACACAGCTAGAATATGGTTGGATTCACAACCTAAGGATAGCCTGGACTCTTGGGATATGTTGGTCACTGCCTTCTTGGAT
The DNA here is from genome assembly GCF_003086295.3 of Arachis hypogaea. Taxonomy (NCBI): domain Eukaryota; kingdom Viridiplantae; phylum Streptophyta; class Magnoliopsida; order Fabales; family Fabaceae; genus Arachis; species Arachis hypogaea. Next base: position 68,129,371 of record NC_092045.1, on the reverse strand, counting down.
AAATTCTTTCCTCCTCAAAAGCTGAGCAAGCTGAGAGTGGATGTTCAAACCTTCAAACAAAAAGATGGTGAATCCCTCTATGAAGCTTGGGAAAGATACAAGCAGCTGACCAAAAGATGTCCATCTGACATGTTTTCAGAATGGACCATATTAGATATATTCTATTATGGTCTCTCTGAATTTTTGAAAATGTCACTGGACCATTCTGCAGGTGGATCTATTCACCTGAAGAAAATGCCTGAAGAGGCTCAAGAACTCATTGACATGGTTGCAAACAACCAATTTATGTACACCTCTGAGAGGAATTCCGTGATTAATGGGATACCTCAGAAGAAAGGAGTTCTTGAAATTGATGCTCTGAATGCCATATTGGCTCAGAACAAAGTGTTGACTCAACAGGTCAACATGATCTCTCAAAATCTGAATGGATGGCAACATGCATCCAACAGTACTAGAGATGCAGCTTCTGAAGAAGCTTATGATCCTGAGAACCCTGCCATGGCAGAGGTTAATTACATGGGTGAACCTTATGGAAACACCTATAACTCATCATGGAGAAATCATCCAAATTTCTCATGGAAGGATCAACAAAAGCCTAAACAAGGCTTTAACAATGGTGGACGCAATAGGCTGAGCAATAGCAAGCCACATCCATCATCTTCTCAGCAACAGACAGAGAATTCTGAACAAAACACTTCTAATTTAGCCAATATAGTCTCTGATCTATCAAAGGCCACATTCAGTTTCATGAGTGAAACAAGATCCTCCATCAGAAATCTGGAGGCACAAGTGGGCCAGCTGAGTAAGAAAGTTATTGAAACTCCTCCCAGAATTCTCCCAAGCATTACAGAAGAGAATCCAAAAGGAGAGTGCAAAGCCATTGACATAGTCAATATGGCCGAATGCACAAGGGAGGAAGAGGACGAAAATCCTAGTGAGGAAGACCTCCTGGGACGTCCCTCAAGCAAGAAGGAGTTTCCTATTAAGGATCCAAAGGAATCTGAGGCTCATATAGAGACCATAGAGATTCCATTAAATCTCCTTCTGCCATTCATGAGCTCTGAAGAGTATTCTTCCTCTGAAGAGGATGAAGATGTAATTGGAGAGCAAGTTGCTCAATATTTAGGAGCTATCATGAAGCTGAATGCCAAGTTGTGATGAGCGGATAATTTATACGCTTTTTGGCATTGTTTTTAGGTAGTTTTTAGTAAGTTTGAGCTACTTTTAGGGATGTTTTCATTAGTTTTTATGTTAAATTCACATTTCTGGACTTTACTATGAGTTTGTGTGTTTTTCTGTGATTTCAGATAAATTCTGGCTGAAATTGAGGGACTTGAGCAAAACTCTGAAAAAAGGCTGACAAAAGGACTGCTGATGCTGTTGGAATCTGACCTCCCTGCACTCGAAATGGATTTTCTGGAGCTACAGAACTCCAAATGGCGCGATCTCAACGGCGTTGGAAAGTAGACATCTAGAGCTTTCCAGCAATATATAATAGTCCATACTTTATTCGGAAATTGACGACGTAACCTTGCGTTGAACGCCAAGTACATGCTGCTGTCTGGAGTTAAACGCCAGAAAAATGTCATGATCCGGAGTTGAATGCCCAAAACACGTCATAACTTGGAGTTCAACTCCAAGAAAAGCCCCAGCTCGTGAATAGATCAAGCTCAGCCCAAGCATACACCAAGTGGGCCCCGGAAGTGGATTTATGCATCAATTACTTACTCATGTAAACCCTAGAAGCTAGTTTATTATAAATAGAACATTTAACTATTGTATGGGAAGTATTTTGACCATTCGGTCTTTTGATCACCTACATGGGGGCTGGCCATTCGGCCATGCCTGAACCTTTCACTTATGTATTTTCAACGGTGGAGTTTCTGCACACCATAGATTAAGGGTGTGGAGCTCTGCTGTACCTCAAGTTTCAATACAATTACCATTACTTTTTTATTCAATTCTCTCTTATTCTTATTCCAAGATATACGTTGCACAACACTTTGATGAATGTGATGATCCGTGACACTCATCATCATTCTCACCTATGAACGCGCGTGATTGACAACCACTTCCGTTCTACCTTAGGCCGGGCGCATATCTCTTAGATTCCCTAACAGAATCTTCGTGGTATAAGTTAGATAGATGGCGGCATTCATGGGGATCCAGAAAGTCTAACCTTGTCTGTGGTATTCCGAGTAGGATCCTGGGAATCTGGAAAGTCTAACCTTGTCTGTGGTATTCCGAGTAGGATTCCGGCATTGAATGACTGTGACGAGCTTCAAACTTCCTGAAGGCTGGGCGTTAGTGACAGACGCAAAAGAATCAATGGATTCTATTCCAACCTGATTGAGAACCGACAGATGATTAGTCGTGCTGTGACAGAGCATTTGGACCATTTTCACTGAGAGGATGGGATGTAGCTATCAACCAAGGGTGATGCCTCCAGACGATTAGCCGTGCAGTGACAGCGCATAGGACCATTTTCCCGAGAGGATTAAAAGTAGCCATTGATGATGGTGATGCCCTACATACGGCTTGCCATGGAAAGGAGTAAGGAGGATTGAAGAAAGAGTGAATAGTGAAGTAGAGTTTCAAGAGGAGCACAACATCTCCATACACCTATCTGAAATTCCCACTATTGATTTACATAAGTATTTCTATCCCTTTTTATTTTCCAATTATTATTAATTTCCAAAATCCATAAACCAATTTAATCAGCCTAACTAAGATTTACAAGGTGACTATAGCTTGCTTCATACCAACAATCTCTGTGGGATCGACCCTTACTCGCGTAAGGTTTATTACTTGGACGACCCAGTACACTTGCTGATTAGTTGAATGGAGTTGTGAATTCAAATAAAGCCAATTATTAAATTTCATACAAGTACAAAGAACATGTGATCACAATTTCATCCACCAGCGATGTGGAAGCGTTGCGCATGCGTACGCGTGCCCCTTAGTTGCGCTAAGCGCGCGAGGGCATCCTGGCATACGCACAACTCTCTGTGCATTTTGGCATGTGGGCAAAACTCGCATATGACGCGTGCGCGTCAGGCACATGCACGCGTGAGAAGGCATACACACGCCCAGTGAAAAAGGAAAACTGGTATTTAAATGCCAGCCAGGGTACCTGGCTGGGCGTTTAACACCCAAAAGGGTAGCATTTTGGGTGTTAAACGCCAGAATGGATACCATTCCGGGCGTTTAATGCCAGGATGATACAAGAGGGAAGATTTTGTTTTTAATTCAAATTATTTTCAAGTTTTCATAATTTTTCAAAATCAAATCTTTTTCAAACCATATCTTTTCAATCATATATTTTCAAAATCAATTTCTTTCTATCCTCAAAAATACTTGCCTATAATTAATGATTTGATTCAACATTTCAAGTATGTTGTCTTTTTTGTTAAGAAAGGTTTAATGTTTGAATCATATCCTTTAAATTTCTTGTTAGCCAAGTCATTAATTTTAAAAATCAAATCTTTTTAAATTGTTTCTCAATCATATCTTTTCAATCATATCCTTTTAAAACCATAACTCTTCAATCATATCTTCTTAATCACATCTTTTTCCAAATAATTTTCAATCTTTTTGATTTCTAATTTCAAAATCTTTTTCAAAAATCACTTTATTTCTTTCCCAACTTTAATTTTCGAAAATCATTCTTCAATTTTTCAAAAATCTCTTCAAAATCTTTTAATTTATTTTCGAAAATTCTTCCCCTCTTCTCACATCCTTCTATTTAAGGACTAACACTCCTCCACTATCAACAATTCGAACTCTATCTCTTTTGATAAGTTCGAATTCACGTCTACTAGGAAAAGTAGATGCATCCGGAGAGGACGTTACGGGCGGGCACTAGGTGCTGTGTATGGAAAATGCCGCTAGCACAACTCTCCTTCTTCTTCTACCTCCTCCTTCTATTCTTCTTTTCCTCTGACATCTCAAGGAATCTCTATACTATGACATAGAGGATTCCATATTTTCTTGTTCTCTTCTCTTTCATATGAGCAAGAGCAAAGACAAAAGCATTTTTGTTGAGGCTGACCCTGAACCTGAAAGGACCATGAAGCAAAAGCTAGGAAAAGCTAAAGCACTACTCTCTATAGAGGACCTAACAGAAATCTTCAAACAAGAAGAAGACATGGCAGCCGAAAACAAAAACAATGCCAACAATGCAAGGAAGGTGCTGGGTGACTTTACTGCACCTACTCCCGCTTTTATTGGAGAAGCATCTCTATCCCTGCCATTGGAGCAAACAACTTTGAGCTTAAGCCTCAATTAGTTTCTCTAATGCAACAGAATTGCAAGTTCCATAGACTTCCATTGGAAGATCCTCATCAGTTTTTAGCTGAATTCTTGCAAATCTGTGACACTGTCAAGACCAATAGGGTTGACCCCGAGGTCTACAGACTTATGCTATTCCCTTTTGCTGTAAGAGACAGAGTTAGATTATGGTTGGACTCACAACCTAAAGAAAGCCTGAACTCTTGGGAAAAGCTAGTCAATGCCTTCTTGGCAAAGTTCTTTCCACCTCAAAAATTGAGTAAGCTTAGAGTGGAAGTCCAAACCTTCAGACAGAAGGAAGGTGAATCCCTCTATGAAGCTTGGGAAAGATACAAACAATTGATCAGAAATTGTCCTTCTGACATGCTTTCTGAATGGAGCATCATAGGTATCTTCTATGATGGTCTGTCTGAACTGTCCAAGATGTCATTGGACAGCTCTGCTGGAGGATCTCTTCATCTGAAGAAGACACCTGCAGAAGCTCAAGAACTTATTGAAATGGTTGCAAATAACCAATTTATGTACACTTCTGAAAGGAATCCTGTGAACAATGGGACGAATCAGAAGAAAGGAGTTCTTAAGATTGATACTCTGAATGCCATATTGGCTCAGAACAAAATATTGACTCAGCAAGTCAATATGATTTCTCAAAGTCTGTTTGGAATGCAAGCTACACCAGGCAGTACTAAGGATGCTTCATCTGAAGAAGAAGCTTATGATCATGAGAACGCATCAATGGAAGAGGTGAATTACATGAGAGAACCCTATGAAAACACCTATAATCCTTCATGAAGAAATCATCCAAATCTCTCATGGAAGGATCAACAGAGACCTCAACAAGGTTTCAACAACAATAATGGTGGAAGAAACAGGTTTAGCAATGGCAAGCCTTTTCCATCATCTTCTCAGTAACAGACAGAGAATTCTAAGCAGAGCCACTCTGACTTAGCAACCATGGTCTCTGATCTAATCAAAACCACTCAAAGATTCATGGCTGAAACAAGGTCCTCCATTAGAAACTTGGAGGCACAAGTGGGTCAGCTGAGTAAGAAAGTTACTGAACTCTCTCTTCGTACTCTTCCAAGCAATACAGAAGAGAATCCAAAAGGAGAGTGTAAGGCCATCAACATGGCCGAAATTGGAGAGGAGGAAGAGGCAGTGATCGCCATTGAGGAAGATCTCAATGGACGTCCACTGGAGACCATAGAGATTCCATTGGATTTACTTCTGCCATTCATGAGCTCTGATGAGTATTCCTCCTCTGAAGAGGACGAAGATGTCACTGAAGAGCAAGTTGCTAAGTACCTTGGAGCAATCATGAAGCTAAATGACAAGTTATTTGGTAATGAGACTCACCAAAGACCTGGATGACTTGACTAGGCAGAGATTACCTCAAAGAAAACAGAACCCTGGGAATTTCTCAATACCTTGTACATTAGGCACCATGACCTTTGAGAAGGCTCTGTGTGACCTAGGGTCAAGCATAAACCTCATGCCTCTCTCTGTAATAGAGAAGTTAGGGATATTTGAGGTACAAGCTGCAAGAATCTCACTAGAGATGGTAGACAATTCAAGAAAACAAGCTTATGGACTTGTAGAGGATGTTCTGGTAAAGGTTGAAGACCATTACATCCCTATTGATTTCATAGTCCTAGAGACTGGGAAGTGCATGGATGAATCCATCGTCCTTGGCAAACCCTTTCTAGCCACAGAAAGGCTGTGATTGATGTTGACAGAGGAGAATTGATCATTCAAGTGAATAAAGAATCCTTTGTGTTTAAGGCTCAAGGATATCCCTCTGTAACCATGGAGAGGAAGCATAAAGGGCTTCTCTCAAAACAGAGTCAAACAGAGCCCCCACAGTCAAACTCTAAGTTTGGTGTTGGGAAGCCACAACTAAATTCTAAGTTTAGTGTTGAACCTCCACATTCAAACTCTAAGTTTGGTGTTGGGAGGTTCCAACATTACTCTGAACATCTGTGAGGCTCCATGAGGGACCAATGTCAAGCTACTGACATTAAAAAAGCGCTTGTTGGGAGGCAACCCAATGTTATATTTATCTATTTTCCATTGTTATTTTATGTTTTCTATAGGTTGATGATCATGTGAAGTCACAAAAACAATTGAAAAAGCAAAAATAGAATGAAAAACAGAAAGAAAAACAGCACACCCTGGAGGAAAAGCTTGTTGGCGTTTAAACGCCAGTAAGGGCAGCAAATGGGCGTTTAACGCCCAGTCTGGCACCAATCTGGGTGTTTAACGCCAGAAAGGGGCATCAGACTGGCTTTTAACGCCAGAAAGGGGCACCAGACTGGCATTTAACGCCAGAAAATGGCAGCAGCCCGGCGTTTAACGCCAGGATTGGCAGAAAGGGCGTTTTACACGCCACTTGGTGCAGGGATGAGCTATCCTTGACACCTCAGGATCTGTGGACCCCACAGGATCCCCACCTACCCCACCACTCTCTCTTCTTCACCCATTCACCAATCACCTCAATACCTCTTACCCCAAAAAAAAACCCTCACCTATCAAATCCCACCATTCTCTTCACCACTCACATCCATCTTTTATAAAACTTCACCTACCCTACCATCCAAATTCAAACCACTTTCCCTCCCAAACCTACCCATAATGGCCGAACCCTACCCCTTTCTCCACCCATATATAAACCCTACTTCACTCCTTCATTTTCACACAACCTAAACACTACTTCTCCTCCTCAGCCGAACCACAAAAGCCCCCTTCATCTCCTCTATTTCCTCTTCTTCTACTCTTTTCTTTCCTCTTTTGCTCAAGGACGAGCAAACCTTCTAAGTTTGGTGTGGTAAACGTGTTGCTTTTTATTTTTCCATAACCATTTATTGCACCTAAGGCCGGAGAAACCTCTAGAAAGAGGAAAGGGAAGGCAAAAGCTTCCACCTCCGAGTCATGGGAGATGGAGAGATTCATCTCAAGGGTGCATCAAAACCACTTCTATGAAGTTGTGGCCATGAAGAAGGTGATCCCCGAGGTCCCTTTCAAACTCAAAAAGAGTGAATATCCGGAGATCCGACATGAGATCCGAAGAAGAGGTTGGGAAGTTCTTACCAACCCCATTCAACAAGTCGGAATCTTAATGGTTCAAGAGTTCTATGCCAATGCATGGATCACCAAGAACCATGATCAAAGTGTGAACCCGGACCCAAAGAATTGGCTTACAATGGTTCGGGGGAAATGCTTAGATTTTAGTCAGGAAAATGTAAGGTTGGCATTCAACTTGCCCATGATGCAAGGAGATGAACACCCCTACACTAGAAGGGTCAACTTTGATCAAAGGTTAGACCAAGTCCTCATAGACATTTGTGAAGAGGGCGCTCAGTGGAAGAGAGATTCAAAAGGGAAGCCGGTTCAACTGAGAAGGCATGACCTCAAGCCTGTGGCTAGGGGATGGTTGGAGTTTATCCAACGCTCAATCATTCCCACTAGCAACCGGTCCGAAGCTACTATAGATCGGGCTATCATGATTCATAGCATCATGTTTGGAGAGGAAGTAGAAGTTCATGAGGTTATATCCCAAGAACTTTATAAGGTGGTGGACAAGTCCTCTACCTTGGCAAGGTTAGCCTTCCCTCATCTCATTTGTCACCTCTGTAATTCAGTTGGAATTAGCATAGAGGGAGACATCCTCATTAATGAGGACAAGCCCATCACTAAGAAGAGGATGGAGCAAACAAGAGATCCCACTCATGGACATGAGAAAATTCCTCATCATGAAATCCCTGAGATGCCTCAAGGGATGCACTTTCCTCCACAAAACTATTGGGAGCAAATCAACACCTCCCTAGGAGAATTGAGTTCCAACATGGGACAACTAAGGGTGGATCACCAAGAACATTCCATCCTCCTCCATGAAATTAGAGAAGATCAAAGAATCATGAGAGAGGAGCAACAAAGGCAAGGAAGAGACATTGAGGAGCTCAAGCACTCCATAAGATCTTCAAGAGGAAGAACAAGCAGCCATCACTAAGGTGGACCCGTTCTTTAATCTCCTTGTTCATTATTTTTCTGTTTTTTGAAAATTATGCTTTATGTTTTATTTATGTTTGTGTCTTATGATCATTAGTGTCTTAGTGTCTATGCCTTAAAGTTATGAATGTCCTATGAATCCATCACCTTTCTTAAATGAAAAATGTTCTTAATTGAAAAAGAGAAGAATTGCATGAATTTCGAATTTTATAACAGATTAATTATTTTGATGTGGTGGAAATACTTTTGATTTCTGAATGTATGCTTGAATAGTGCATATGTCTTTTGAATTTGTTGTTCATGAATGTTAAAATTGTTGGCTCTTGAAAGAATGATGAAAAAGGAGACATATTACTGAGGATCTGAAAAATCATAAAAATGATTCTTGAAGCAAGAAAAAGCAGTGAATTCAAAAAAAAAAACAAGCAGAAAAAGCCAATAGCCCTTTAAACCAAAAGGCAAGGATAATAAAAAGGACCCAAGGCTTTGAGCATCAGTGGATAGGAGGGCCTACAGGAATAACATCCTGGCCTAAGCGGCTAAACCAAGCTGTCCCTAACCATGTGCTTGTGGCGTGAAGGTGTCAAGTGAAAACTTGAGACTGAGCGGTTAAAGTCGTGATCCAAAGCAAAAAGAGTGAGCTTAAGAACTCTGGACACCTCTAATTGGGGACTCTAGCAAAGCTGAGTCACAATCTGAAAAGGTTCACCCAGTTATGTGTCTGTGGCATGGATGTATCCGGTGGTGATACTGGAAAATAGAGTGCTTTGGGCCACGGCCAAGACTCATAAAGTGGTTGTGTTCATGAATCATCATACTTAACTAGGAGAATCAATAACACTATTCGAATTCAGAGTTCCTATAGAAGCCAATCATTCTGAACTTCAAAGGATAAAATGAGATGCCAAAACTGTTCAAAGGCAAAAAGCTAAAAGCCCCGCTCATCTAATTAATACTGATCTTCATAGATATTTTTGGAATTCATTGTATATTCTCTTCTTTTTATCCTATTTGATTTTCAGTTGCTTGGGGACAAGCAACAATTTAAGTTTGGTGTTGTGATGAGCGGATAATTTATACGCTTTTTGGCATTGTTTTTAGTATGCTTTTAGTATGTTTTAGTTAGTTTTTATTATATTTTTATTAGTTTTTATTTAAAAGTCACTTTTCTCGACTTTACTATGAGTTTGTGTGTTTTCTGTGATTTTAGGTATTTTCTGGCTGAAATTGAGGGACCTAAGCAAAAATCTGATTCAGAGGCTGAAAAAGGCTGCAGATGCTGTTGGATTCGGACCTCCCTGCACTCAAAGTAGATTTTCTAGAGCTACAGAAATCCAATTGGCGTGCTTTTAATTGCGTTGGAAAGTAGATATCCAGGGCTTTTCAGAAATATATAATAGTCCATACTTTGCCCGAGATTTGATGGCCCAAACAGGCGTTCCAAGTCAGCTTCAGAATTCCCGGCGTTAAACGCCGGAACTGGCACAAATGTGGGAGTTAAACGCCCAAACTGGGACAAAAGCTGGCGTTTAACTCCAAGAAAAGTCTCTACACATGGAAGATTCAATGCTCAGGCCAAGCACACACCAAGTGGGCCCGGAAGTGAATTTTTACATCATTTACTCATTTCTGTAAACCCTAGGCTACTAGTTCTCTATAAATAGGACCTTTTGCTATTGTATTTAAGAATCTTTCAATCTTTGGATAAACTTTTGATCATGTTTTTATGATTGAACCCTCTTTGGGAGGCTGGCCATTTGGCCATGCCTAGACCTTGTTCTTATGTATTTTCAACGGTAGAATTTTTACACACCATAGATTAAGGTGTGGAGCTCTGCTGTACCTTGAGCATTAATGCAATTACTATTGTTCTTCTATTCAATTCAGCTTTTTCTTGTTCTAAGATATCACTTGTTCCTCAACTTGATGAATGTGATGACCCGTGACACTCATCATCATTCTCACCTATGAACGTATGCCTGACAATCACCTCCGTTCTACCATAGATTGAGTGGATATCTCTTGGATTCCTTAATCAGAATCTTTGTGGTATAAGCTAGAACCCATTGGCAGCCATTCTTGAGAATCCAGAAGGTCTAAACCTTGTCTGTGGTATTTTGAGTAGGATTCAGGGATTGAATGACTGTGACGAGCTTCAAACTCGCGATTGTGGGGCGTTAGTGACAGACGCAAAAGAATCACTGGATTCTATTCCGACATGATCGAGAACCGACAGATGAATAGCCGTGCTATGATAGAGCGCGTTGAACATTTTCACTGAGAGGACGGGATTGTAGCCATTGACAACGGTGATGCCCAACATACAGCTTGCCATGGAAAGGAGTTAGAAGGATTGGATGAAGACAGTAGGAAAGCAGAGAGACGGAAGGGACAAAGCATCTCCATACGCTTATCTGAAATTCTCACTAATAAATTACATAAGTATCTCTATCTTTATTTTATGTTTTATTCATCTTTTAATTATCAATCCTCCATAACCATTTGAATCCGCCTCACTGAGATTTACAAGATGACCATAGCTTGCTTCATACCAACAATCTCCGTGGGATCGACCCTTACTCGCGTAAGGTTATTACTTGGATGATCCAGTGTACTTGCTGGTTAGTTGTGTGAAGTTGTGATAAAGAGTTGAGATTGCAATTAAGCGTACCATGTTGATGGCGCCATTGATGATCACAATTTCGTGCACCACTAACGCTCTCGAAGATGAGGCATACCCACGTTAAGAGCCATGTTAGTTACACTAACGTGAACTCTAACGTAGGGACAAGGGGCACAAGGCAATGTTATTGGGAAAGGTGAGTCCCAATAACGCTTGCGAAGGTTCATAAGGAAACGATAGTCGTCACGTTAGTGCCACTAACGTTGGAGTTAACATGGGCTATATGGGGTTGGAATGTTAGTGAAAAAGGTGATTGCCACTAACGTTATCGAACCCACAATCTCACTTAACGTTAACATCACTAACGCCCATGCCTAACTCACACTTTTCTGCAAGCTGAGCCCACTGATGAGCGGATAATTTATACGCTTTTTGGCATTGTTTTTAGATAGTTTTAGTATAATCTAGCTACTTTTAGGGATGTTTTCATTAGTTTTTATGATAAATTCACATTTCTGGACTTTACTATGAGTTTTTGTATTTTTCTATGATTTCAGGTATTTTCTGGCTGAAATTGAGGGACCTGAGCAAAACTCTAATAAGGAGGCTGACAAAGGACTGCTGATGCTGTTGGAATCTGACCTCCCTGCACTCGAAATGAATTTTCTCGAGCTACAGAACTCCAAATGGCGCGTTCTTAACGGCGTTAGAAAGTAGACATCTAGAGCTTTCCAGCAATATATAATAGTCCATACTTTTTTCGTGATTAGATGACGTAAACTGGTGCTCAACGCCAGTTCCATGCTGCATTCTGGAGTCAAATGCCAGAAACACGTCACGAACCAGAGTTGAACGCCAAAACACGTTACAACTTGGCGTTCAACTCCAAAAGAAGCCTCAGCTCATTTAAAGTTCAAGCTCAGCCCAAGCACACACCAAAGTGGGCCCCGGAAGTAGATTTCTGCACTTAGACTTATTTCTGTAAACCCTAGTAACTAGTTTAGTATAAATAGAACTTTTTACTATTGTATTTAAAATCTTTGGTCTCGGTTTTATTCTATTATTCATCTTAGGAGACTATTGATCACGTTTGGGGGCTGGCCATTAGGCCATGCCTAGCCCTTCATCACTTATGTATTTTCAACGGTGGAGTTTCTGCACACCATAGATTAAGGGTGTGGAGCTCTGCTGTACCTCAAGTTTCAATGCAATTACTACTATTTTCTATTCAATTCGAATTATTCTTATTCTAAGATATTCGTTGCACTTCAACATGATGAATGTGATGATCCGTGACACATCATCATTCTCACCTATGAACGCGTGACTGACAACCACTTCCGTTCTACCTTAGACCGGGTGCATATCTCTTGTATTCCTTAAGTAGAATCTTTGTGGTATAAGGTAGAATTGATGGCAGCATTCATGGAAATCCGGAAAGTCTAACATTTTCTGTGGTATTCCGAGTAGGATTCCGGGATTGAATGACTGTCACGAGCTTCAAACTCGCGATTGCTGGGCGTGATGACAAACGCAAAAGAATCAAGGGATTCTATTCCAACATGATCGAGAACCGACAGATGATTAGCCGTGCTGTGACAGAGCATTTGAACCATTTTCACTGAGAGGATGGGATGTAGCCATTGACAACGGTGATGCCCTACATACAGCTTGCCATGGAAAGGAGTAAGAAGGATTGGATAAAAGCCGTAGGAAAGCAGAGATTCAGAAGGAACACAACACCTTCATACACTTGTCTGAAATTCCCACCATTGAATTACATGAGTAACTCTATCTTTATTTTCTGTTTATTATTTAATATTATTCGAAAACCCAATAATCAATTATTATCCGCCTGACTGAGATTTACAAAGTGACCATAGCTTGCTTCATACCAACAATCTCTGTGGGATCGACTCTTACTCACGTAAGGTTTATTACTTGGACAACCCAGTACACTTGCTGGTTAGTTGTGCAGAGTTGTGACTAAGTGTGATTCATGTTTGAGAGCACCAAGTCTTTGGAGCCATTTTTGATGATCACAATTCCGTGCACCATGTTTTTGAGCGTATAAATTATCCGCTCATCACCCACTAAAGATTGTAACTGCTTCAACTCAAGATCTAAGGCCCACATCCAGGACTTGGAGAACTGACTAGAAGATCAAGAAGAGTAGTATATATAGGAGTAGTTTTGAACTATAGAGAAGCTTGGCACTTTGGAGAACTACCCTCTGTATATTTACTTTTCTGCACTTTTAGCTAAGAATGTATTATTTTCTGCCATTTTCCATTTCTAGAGCTATGAACAACTAAACCCCTTTCATTGGGTTAGGGAGCTCTGTTGTAATTTGATGGATCAATTATAGTTTTCATTCTTCTTATTCTTTCTTCTTTTTTGATTTGCTATAAAGCTTTCGATCTTAATTCAATTGGTTAGTTGTCTTGGAAAAGAAACTCTCCATAATTGGATCTCCTCTGAGCCTTGGAAAAGGGATGAGGAGATCATGCTAGAAATACTTTCTCATGTTGGACCAAATTGGGTCTGGGCGGATATAGTGTCATGTAATTTTTCCAACACTTTGATTTGGAAATACACGTGGTATAATCAGTGACCTTGATGTGTGGAAAACGATCCAACACAAAACTCACCGGCAAGTGTACCGGGTCGCATCAAGTAATAATAACTCACATGAGTGAGGTCGATCCCACAGGGATTGAAGGATTGAGCAATTTTAGTTTAGTGGTTGATTTAGTCAAGCGAATTAAGTTTTGGTTGAGTGGATTGTATTTAACAGAAGCTAAATTGTTTGGAATGTAAAGGGAGAGGGGGAAATTGCAGTAAATTAAAGGACAGGAAAGTAGAATAGACTGAATCTTAAAGGACAAGAAATTAAATGACTGAAACTTAAAGTGCAAGAAATGTAAATTGCAGTAACTTAAATGGCGAGAAATGTAAATTGCTTGAATGTAAAAGGGATTTGAGGACTGGGATTTCAGAATCTAAGCAAAGAGAAATTGAATTGCCACAATTAATAGAGCAGAAATTGAATTAGAAGCTAGTAGAACTCAAACAGCAAAGAAATTAAGTGCAGCAAAGGTCTACAGAAGAACCAAAAGGAAATTGGGATCTCAGGACTCCAGAGACTAGGTAGCAAAGCCTAGACCTCAATTGCCTTCCTAGATCCAAGTTCTCAAAGCAATTGACAAGAAATTGAAGAAGAAGCAGTAAAGGGAATGTAAATGAGATCAATTATGCAGAAGAGAAATTAAAGAGCTCTTGAGTGGAGATTGAGACAGAATTTCCTCAATTCTTAACACCCAAGACTCAAACAAGAAAATTAAAAGTGCCCAAGCAAGAACGAGGAAGAAGAGAGATCAATTCTCCTCCCCAATTCTCTGAAATCTCGGTCAAGTCTCTCAAAGAAAAGTTGCAAAAATTTAAAGCTCAAAGAAAGTGCAAAATTCAAAAGTCAAGTCAAAAGTCCCTAATTACATCAAACTAGCTCCTATTTATACACTTTCTATTCTTGGATCTTGGGATTTGGATGGGCTTTTGATTTGGTGAAGAAATGAATTTTATTGGATTTTTAATCCAATTTTAGCCCAAAAACAATAGCTTCCAGGAGGCTGCCCTGCCCTTATGGAGGGCAGGGCAGAAAATTGATGCGTGGTGCGTGCGTGGTGCGGGCGTGGTGCAGGCTTGGTGCGCAGGATGCTGCCCTGCCCTCGCGGAGGGCAGGGCAGAAAAATTTGGTGCGCCAGATTGGTGCCTTGGTGCGCTGCTGGTGCTGCCGAATGTTGCTTTGGTGCGCCAGATTGGTGCGCTGGCCGTGCCACAACAAAATGCTGCCCTGCCCTCGCGGAGGGCAGGGCAGTGTTTCCACCTTGAAGCCCCGTGTTCGAAACTTGGATGCTACACACGCTACCTATTTTCCTTGGCTTTCTTGGTACCAAAGTGAGGCTTAATTCCTTGCTTCCTCATGGTCCCGTGTTCAACTCTTGTGGCAAGCATTGGTAGGCATTTTCCTTTGATTTAATTTCCATGAAGGCCCGATACTGCCCTTGAGGAGGGCAGGGCAACATTTTGTTCTTCTTGATTCCAAGGCACAGATTTGTGCTCTGCCCTTGTAGTGGGCAGGGCAGAGTTGCCTTTCAAGCTTTGTTCCCTTATGTTGCCCTCCTAGAGGGAAGTGTGCCCTTGTGGAAGGCAATGCTTGCTTCCTCCATTATAAGCCACGCCTTTTTCTCCTTTGGCCACACTTTCTTAGGCCACGCTTTCTCTTTTATTCTTTTCTTCACCTACAATAAACCAAAACAACCACTCCAAGTATCACTAAATTCACAAGGCTTATAAATCAATTAAAATTCAATTAAAATTAGCTTAAACCTCATGAGTTAACATTAATTTCATGGTGGTTGTTTGATTTAAAGAAGTTATGCATTTTCACTCCAAATCACTTACTTAGGATGCAAGAAAGTGCATAAAGATTAATAAAACAAGTGAAATTAGCTTTAAAAATGGGTATATGATGACTTGTCATAAGACCACACTTCATCTCTTCCCATGAGAAATTAAATCAAGGAATTAGGCAATTGTTCAAGCTTAGAGAGATTGGGTTGCCAAGGAATTGGAACCCAATCACCTAAGATTGCCAAGGAGATCAATAAATGCTTTGATTGAGGAAGAGATGAAAATGAATTTGATCCGGAGAATACGACATCTCCTGAGCCCAATGAATTCCCCATTTCTGATCTTACACATTCTCTTTACTTTCTGCCATTTATTTCTATGCTCATTTCCCCAAATCCCCATCTAAGATTCTGTACTTTATTTTCTGCTATTTACTTTCCTGCCATTTAATTTTCTGCAATTCTCAAACTACATTCTGTTTAGCTTAACTAGCATACTCTTCCAACTAAAGTTGCTTGACCAATCAATCCCTGTGGGATTCGACCTCACACTATTGTGAGTTTTTACTTAACGATAATTCGGTATACTTGCCGAAGGGAAATTTGTTGAGAGACAAGTTTTCGTGCATCAAGTTTATGGCGTCGTTGACGGGGATTGATTTTGTATCAACAATGATCAAGTTGGAAATTCACTAGATTGAGCATTTTTTCTTTTGTTTGTTTACCTTATTTAGTCGTTTACCTTCAGTTTGTTTAGTTTCTTCCTCACCCTCTATACCCTCTCTGTTTTCTTTCTTTTTTTGTTATTATTTACAATTCTGATTACTAACCTACTAACTATTTGATAATTTGCACCACTCACACTAACAATCACTCTAACAAGAATAATCTCTTCATTTCATCTCTTGTTGTGTGCTTTGTTAGTTGTATGACAGGGAGAAGAGGGGGAGCTTCAACTTCCTTCGATTCAGAACCAGAAAGGACCCTCTGGAGACTAACGAGGGAAGCAAGAGGGAAAGGAGTTGTTGGTGCTGAGGAAGAGGAAGAGTATTTTGAAACAAACATGGAGGAGAATTTGGAAAATAATCATGAAGGAGAGGCTCACAACCATGCTAGGGAAGGCCCTGCAAATCATGCTGGGCAAGAGAGGAGAGTTCTAGGTTCTTACATCAATCCAAATCCAGGAAACTGTGGAAGTAGCATCCAAAAGCCCACCATACATGCCAACAACTTTGAATTAAAACCCCAGCTCATCACCCTTGTTCAGAACAATTGCTCATTTGGAGGAAGTGCTCAAGAGGACCCCAACCAACATCTAACCACCTTCCTGAGAATTTGTGATACTGTGAAGTCTAATGGAGTCCACCCGATGTCTATAGGCTGCTTTTGTTCCCCTTTTCACTCAGGGACAAAGCATCCAAGTGGTTTGAATCCTTCTCAAAGGAGAGCTTAACAAATTGGGAAGAAGTGGTGAATAAGTTTTTGGCAAGATTCTACCCTCCTCAAAGAATTAATAGGTTGAGAGCTGAGGTGCAAACTTTCAGGCAACAAGATGGTGAGACTCTCTATGAGGCATGGGAGAGGTTTAAGGACTTAACAAGAAGATGCCCACCAGATATGTTCAATGAATGGGTTCAACTTCACATCTTCTATGAAGGTATTTTTTATGAGTCAAAGAAGGCTGTAGACCATTCATCAGTGGGCTTTCTAAACAAGAAGAAAACCATTGAAGAAGCCATAGATGTCATTGAAACAGTAGCTGAGAATGACTACTTCTATGCCTCTGAAAGAAGTAACACTCGAGGAGTAATGGAGCTGAACCGCATGGATACATTGCTAGCTCAAAATAAGATGATCACCAAGCAGCTAGCAGATCTTACCAAGAAGGTGGAAGAAAACCAAGTTGCAGCAGTTATCACTTCATCACCAGCTCAAAAAGGAGTGAATATATGAGAAGAAGGTGATTGGGAACAGGCCAACTATGTTGGAAACTCACCTAGACAAATCCATGATCCATACTCCAGAACTTACAACTCTGGATGGATAAATCACCCTAACTTTGGATGGGGGAATCAATAAGACAAAGGCCAAGACCAGAGATGCCACAACCTCAATTCTAATAACAATGCAACTCACCAACATACCTCACAAAGATCCTATCAACACTCACCTAACCACCCTTCTCAACCACCTAATCTCAATCCATCATCACTAACCGAGGATATACTTTCAAAGATTGAGACTCTACTTAAAGATATATGTAGAGAAGTCCAAGACAATAAGGTGTTTAAGGAAAAAGTGCAAGCCAATATCAAAAACCAAGGGGAAAACATCAAGAGACTGGAGTCCCAAGTAGGGTATCTATCTCAACAAATTCCCAAACCCACTGATGGATTTCCCAGTGACATGGAGAAGAATCTAAGAGGAGAACCAAAGAAAGTAAGGTGGGAAGAATGTAAGATGATCACCACAAGTGATGAGAGAAGTATGGAGGAAGTAGAACACCTCCAAGATAGTCCAAAGGGAAACCATGAAGAAAGAAACCATGCACCCCAACTCACACTCAAGGAAGAGCAGAAGAAAAGGGAGATACTGAATCCATATGCACCCTTTCCCCAAAGGCTTAAGGGTGGTGTAGCAGGGAGAATGTATTCAAGGTTCCTTGACATGTTTGCATCTCTTGATGTAAATATACCATTCATTAAGGCCCTCTAGCAAATGCCCTCCTACATCAAGTACATAAAAGGAGCTACTAGCCAGAAAGAGTTCATTGAAGGGTGGACAAACAATAAAGATGAACAGGGATTGCAATGCTCTCACCCACAAAGAAGAAGGATCTATGGAGTTTCCACATTCCCTGGGATATAGGAGAAACAATGATTGATAAGGGACTCTGTGACCTGATGCAATTGCATATTTGTTATATTAGCTAGTTAGTTTAGTTGGTTTTAGCTTAATCTCACTCATTTTCTCTAAATAAACAAGTCTTTTTATGAGTTTTATCTTCATGCATGAGAACATCAAGGAACATGTTGATTCTAGCCAAATTCATGCAAATAATTTAAAGAATACATACATGAATGAGTATGAATGAATCTTATGAAATTTATTGTATGAATTGGTAAGACTTTGAAGCTATTTCCTTTGTTGATGATAGGTGATGAAACAAGGAAGCATGGAAGCAAGAATGATGCAAGCTGGGCAAGAAGAAGTTGGCGTTGCCAACTTGGGAATAGGGTGCGTTTTTATGGACAACGCCAGGCAACCAAGAAGCAAAGTTGGCGTTGCCAACTTGAGGAATGTGGTGCGTTGTTGAGGACCACGCCAGGCAGCCTTGGAAGCAAAGTTGGCGTTGCCAACTTGAAGAAAGGAGTGAGTTATTCAAGGCAACGCCAAGCAACAAGAATGAAGCCTTGAAGAGGAGCTCGAGGGCGTTGCCAACGCCAAGAATCATAGGCGTTACTCAAGGCAACGCCAAGCAACTTTGGCACCATAGGAAACAACCTCGAGGGCGTTGCCAACGCCAGGAATCATTGGCGTGTTCCTTGGCAACGCCAGAAATGGTTGCTTGGCTAGGCACCAAGTCTTGGGTGCCAGCCAGGTTGGCAACGCCAGAAATGGTTGCTTGGCTAGGCACCAAGTCTTGGGTGCCAGCCAGGTTGCCAACGCCAGAAGGTGCTGCCAGCCAGGTTGCCAACGCCAGAAGGTGCTGCCAGCCAGGTTGCCAACGCCAGAATGTGCTGCCAGCCAGGTTGCCAACGCCAGAATGTGCTGCCAGCCAAGTTGCCAACGCCAGAATCAAGTTGCCAACGCCAAGCCTTGCCAACCACGTTGCCAACGCCAGGAAAGCCTTGCCAGCCACGTTGCCAACGTGGGAAGCAAGTTTTAGAGCCTTGAAGAAGGCTCGAGCACGTTGCCAACGCCAGCTTCTATGGGCGTGTTCACTGGCAACGTGGGAAGCAATGCCTGGAGCTAGGAAAGAAGGCTCGAGCACGTTGCCAACTCAAGAAAGCATTGGCGTGTTTGGCAACAACGCCAGGAATGGTTGCTTGGCTAGGCACCAAGTCTTGGTGCCAACCAAGTTGCCAACGCCCATAAGCCTTGCCATGCACGTTGCCAACGCCAGGAAGGGCACCAACCAAGTTGCCAACGCCCATAAGCCATGCCATGCACGTTGCCAACGCCCATAAGCCTTGCCATGCACGTTGCCAACGCCAGGAAGCAAACATGGAGCCTTGAGAAAGGCTCGAGCACGTTGCCAACATGCTGAAGAGAAGGAGTGTTCATCAACAACGCCAGCCTCATTTCCCTGCTTTGGGAGGCTAGGCACGGGCACGTTGCTAACTTGGAATATAGGGGCGTTATCCACAACAACTCCAACAAGGCAGCCTGACCATGTCATCTTCAATGGAAGATATCTTGAGCTACAGAGATCAAAATTGAGTGCTTCCAGTTGCGTTGGAAAGCTAACATTCAGAGCTTTCCAACCATATATAATAGTCTATGGTGGAGCACAAAATTGAAGCCAAACCAGAGTCATCTTTAGGCCCTAAAAACAAGAACATGAAGTGAAATTCAAGAAGGCTAGAGATGAGCCCTGGAGGGGGGCACGAGCACGTTGCCAACGTGCTAGCAAAGGGGCGTGTTTTGCAACAACGCCAGCCCCAAGTCCCTGCCTTGGGAGGTTAGGCACGGGCACGTTGCCAACTTGGGAATGAAGGTGCGTTTTTGGCAACAACTTGGCAGCTCAACCTTACCTTCTTTGAGGAAGCATAACTTGAGCTAGGAAAGTCCAATTGAGGTGATTCCAGTGGCATTGGAAAATAGACATCAAGAGCTTTCCAATGATGTATAATAGTCCATATTGAAGCAGAAGGTTGACACTCAAATTCTGGGATACATTTAGCATGAAAATAGAGCCAAGAAGGGGAAAAGCAAGTTGTTAGCAACAACTTGGGCTAGCAACGCCCAAGTCTCAAACTTCACTTCCAGGATCTATATGAATTATGTGGTGAATTTGAGGAATGAGCCACATAACTCAGTTTAGAGTTCATCCTTTCATGATTTCCTTAATCAACACACCTTGGTTAGTATGTGAGATGTAACTCTCCTTGGTTGAGATTAAGGGAATTATGTGGCTGGATTAAGATTGAGCTTCAACTCTTCTCATGAACAATTAGATCACGAGAGTGGCAATTGGTTATGTTGAGAGAGATTGAATCACCAAGAGATTGGGATTCACTCACCCACTTGCCATGGATCTATACCCATGATTGAGAAGGATTTGACTAACATCAATTCATGAAAACTAGCATCTCTGATCCCTAATGATTCTCTCTATCATTAATTCTCATCTCTTTTGCTCTTAGTGCTTGAATACCCATTACCCAATTCCCTTCTACACTCTTGCAATTTATTATTCTTATCATTTACATTCTGTTTCTTTATTTCTTGCTATTTACTATTTTGCTCTTTAGAATTCAGCACTTTATTTTCTTGCAATTTACTTTTGATGTCATTTAAGTTTCTTGCAATTTAAGTTTCCGTTATTTACTTTCACTTTATTTCTCTCTTCTAGATTCTTTACATTCTTTGCCATTTAAATTCTTGCAATTATGTTCAAAAATCAAAATGCTCATGAAATCAAAACTATGTCTGCTTGACTAAATCTACCATTTAACTAAAGTTGCTTAATCTACCAATCTCCGTGGGATCGACCTCACTCTTTGTGAGTTTTATTACTTGATACGACCCGGTATACTTGCCGGTTGTACGTGAAATCTTAATTTTACGTATCATGACCTGGGAGCAAGTATCAACCTAATGCCTCTATCCCTCATGAAAAAGCTTCAAATCAATGAGCTAACACCCACAGATGTAATCATCAAATTGGCTGACAAAACTCAAAAATAGGCAATAGGAGTGATTGAGAATGTGTTAGTAAAGGTTGGGAACTACTTCCTCCCCACAGACTTTGTCATCCTGAAAATGGATGAGAATCCTATTCACCCCATCATTCTGGGAAGGCCATTCTTAGCCACAGCCAAAGCACTTATAGATGTGGAGCGAGGGAAGCTAGTACTGAGAATACATGATGAACAGCTCACTTTCAATATTTTCAAACCCTCACAAGAAGCAGATCTTGATAACAAAGAGCTGAAGGAAGAGTCAAACAAGGGAACTCAAGCACTACCCCTAAAAACTCATGTGGTTTACAACCAATGTGATCAGAAAGAACATCAACCAAGTGCAATCCAAAAGGAACCAGACCCACCAGAGTCATATGAGATAGGCAACAAAACCATTCTCAAAGAGGAAACCACAAGGAACAAGTTGACATCAAGGGACACAAGAAAAAGGTCCCAAGGGGATGGAAAAAAAAGAAAATCCCTACAGAATATTTCTCCTACTTCCCATCTATATCACCTCACCTCCCCACTGTTCCATCTCAGCGGCCTCCAGTATACACCATCAACAAAATCTTATCTCTGGAACATGTGGAACTTCTCAACAAAGCCAATGGAAACATGTTCACTGCAAGAGGGGAAGATTTTAAGCACTACCAACCACCTTGACAAGGACCAAACGTCAAGCTAATGACGCTAAAGAAGCGCTTCATGGGAGGCAACCCATGTTCTACACCCTCACTCTTTAATCTCTAATAGTAGTAATAAAGCAAAGTTCATGGATTCTAAATCAACTTCGACAAACAATATGAGCATCCCTACATGCAACATATAGTACATGATAAATTTGGTGTTCAAGGCACACCAAGAGGGCTTGAACACACTCAATAGTATGAGAACCCTTTCAAATCTTGTTGCACCATATGATCACAAACAAGTTTGGTGTTACCTACGTTGCATGCATTGGAACTTGAATGGTCGATTGATGTGTATCCATGAAAAGCATTTAGTTATTTAGATATTTCAAAAACAAAAGAAAAAGATTTTTTTAGTAGCTAGTTCACACCTTAATCTTTCCCACCAACAATTTTAATTAACCGTTTGCATTCCTTTTGTCTTGTGTAGGAAATCAAAAAAGGGCATTGATGGTACTTGATAGGACAATCAAGGAAGGGAGATTCGGCCACTATGCCAAGAAACTTATACACTTGTCTCCAAGGGGAGTATTTTGGAAAGTGTTGCCATGCAACATTGGAAAGTGGATAGCCTTGGAGACCGAACCAAGAACCTCAAAAAAGAGGTAATCCTTGTGCTCATCCAAGGTCAAGCCCCAACCGTCCATCACAAAACAATACTTGCAATCCACACCTTTCAAACACCCATAACTCTTCTATATAAATGATCCTCATTTTGCACCCTCTCCGTACACTTCTTGTTCTCATTCATCTCCCTTCCCTTCTTTTGAACACACACATTTCATCCTCCACCAAAAGTTCCATACACACCCTCCTGGCCACATCTTGTGAGCCGCAACCATACCAACCATCACTCATGGCTTCATCCAGCTCTAAAAGGAGAAGAGGGAAGGAGCCCATGGAGTAGCCTCCTTCCGTTGCCGGGAGATTCTAGACTGCCTTCCATGAGCTTCAATATGAACGGATAAAATATAAGAAAATCTTGCCAGAATTGACATTCCAGTTCAACGAGGATGAGTGCCCTAAGATCAGGGAGAAGATTGCACAGAGGGGTTGGCAAAAGCTCACCAACCCAGAGACAAAGATAAGTGCAAAACCTCATCAAAGAGTTCTATGCAAACGCGGTCAGAGAAGACAGTACTAGGGCTCCCACCTTCAAAAGTTATGTAAGAGGAACAGAGGTGAACTTTAGCCCCAATGCTATAACAAGGACTCTTCAGCTGAAATCACCACATTTGATGAGCTTAGCTATCAAGCAAGAATAAGTAATGCTCCCAAGGAAGATGAACTTGAAGAAATTGTGAGTGATATGTGTGTTATTGGGTCTGATTGGGAAATATACTCAGACAAGAGACCGAGGTTCATTAGGAGAGGATACCTTATCCCAGAAGCCAAGGGATGGTGATGATGATGTTTTGAGTGTCGGTCTAGATTTTCTTCTTATAGAAAGAATTACTTCGTTGTAAGCATAGTTCTAAACCAACAAAAAATTCGCACATCAAAAATTTGAGTTGTCACATGTACAAACCCCAATGAAAATTAACCGAAGTATTTAAACTCCGGGTCGTCTCACGAAGAGTTGCAATGAAATGTATGATTATTGGCTATGAGGGTTATAGGGGGGTTTTGGTTGATTAGAGGGGCAATAAAATAAAAAGACAAGAAAAGTAAATTGAGCAAGTAATTAAAGAAAACAAGTAATAAAAAGAGACATTCATGGCAATGGATTGAGATCATAGGCTTTCTATCCTAGTCATGCATGATTAATTCATCCTATTTAGTTAACTCACACATCGGGAGAATGTCAAACAAGATTAACCAATCATGTCACAATAATAAACGAGAATTTATCTCATTACGTCAACTCCAACGAATAGGGAGAAAGTCTAACGAGACTAGCTAATCTCAATCCAAAAGTCCTAACCAACTTACTAATTAAACTAGCAAAAGATTAGCGTCAATGGAAACAATATTCCATAAGTCCTAATCAACTCACTAATTAAATTAGCAAAAAATTAGCGTCAATGGAAACAATATTAGCTAACAACTCTAGATCACCAACATAAGTTGGGTTTTCATGACTCAAGATTGCCTAATTACTCTTTCCAAGCCAAGAATGCTCAAAATCTACTCTAACATCCTTCCAAGCATTCTATCAAACACTTGGAAGGCATAAAAGGAAAGCATAATAAATGTGCAAGAATAATAAAATCTACACTACTCAATTGCAAGAAAAATAAGATCATAACTCAAATCATCAATAAAAGAAACCTCAAACATAAATTTCATTAAAAGAAAATCAAATTCAACCTGAACATCCATGAACATAAAAGAGCATAGAAGGTAAAATTAACATGAGAACTAAGAGAATCAAGTAGTAAGAACAAGAAATTGTAGAAGAAACAAGATGAAAGCAAGGAATTAAACATGGATCTATAAGAGATTAACCTAATCCTAACCTAATTCTAGAGAGAAGAGGGAGCTTCTCTCTCTAGAAACTAACCTACATGATGATAAAACTACAACTAATTGCTCCCCCTTTTCTTGGACTTCAATTCTACATGAAATACACTCAGAAACAAGTTGGAATTAGGCTTGGGCTGCTCAAAAATCGCCCCCAGCGATTTGTCTTTAAGTGGGCCAAGTAAGCGTATCGGCGCGTGCGCGCCATGTGTGCGTGCGCGTCAATTGGCAAATCCTCATCCGTGCGAAAGCGGTATGTACGCGTGCGCGTCCTTGTGGAAAACCACTTTTGCGCGTGCGCACCTTGTACGCGTGCGCCTCCATTGGTGCATTCCAAATCTTTGTTTCTTCATGCATTCTCCTTTTAGCATGCTTTTCTCTTCATTTCTTTCATCCAATACTTGCCTTATGGACCTGAAATTACTTAACAAACACATCAAGGCATCGAATGGGATTAAAGTGAATTAAAATCACCAATTTAAGGCCTAAAAAGCATGTTTTTACATTTAAGCACAATTCAAGGGAGAATTACAAAACCATGCTATTCCATTGAATAAATGTGGGAAAAAGTGGATAAATCCCCCAAAGTAAGCACAAAATAAACCACGAAATCGGGGTTTATCATATGGTTTGAGCTAGTAAGGAGGTCTATCCTTCTAGCCGCAAACAATTCTGAGGTCAATATTGCTCGAGCCACCATGGTACATTGCCTAGTGAAGGGTGGAAGCATACTTTGGTACCCCAGCACCATCCTAAGACTATGCATGAAAGCCAAGGTGGTGTTCGAAAACAACAATCCACAATGGGTAAAGAAGACCTACTCAACAACAAAGAAGATCTTGGATTGGGAAAAGAACTGCACAAGAAGAACCCTACCAAGAAGAACCTCACAAAGAAGAACCTCAACAAACAGGGCACCGGCAAGAAGGACAATATGATCCAACCAACATAAATCTATTTCACATCAAGGAAGCCATTGAGTATATGGCAAGTAGCTATATGGAGGGACAAGAACAACAACTACATGTCCAAGCTCAAAGGATGGATCATCAAGAAAAACTACTCTCTAGTTGGATGGATTAACAAAGAGAGTGGCAGAAATAGCAAACGGAGTTGTAACAGAAGTAGTACTCCCAGCTCACCCAAGCCATCAATCAAGTGTCTGAAAGGCAAGAAAGCCCGGATAAACGCCTGCAAGAACTCAACCAACACAAGATAGCTCAGATGAAAGCCTTTAACAAATTCAGTGTGCTCAATGAAGGAAGGCAACTGCATCGAGAAGAATTTAGCATAAACACTCAGGCCAAGTTGACTTATATGACTGGGCATATGCATAACTTGCATCCTGACATCCCAAGTTATGAGGCAGTCCGCAAGGACTTAACAGAACAAGAAGAGGGGAAGGTGAAATAGCAAAAGAAAGCATTAAAGAAGAAGATGGAGGATGCTGGTTTCTGGAAAAAGCTGATAGGGAAGCGCAAAGGGAATGGGGACTTAAGCAATCAAGGAGGATCCCAAGACAAGGGAACATGAGCATTGCAATAAGTGAAAGGTGGTGGAGTTCCTTCTTAGTTCTATCTTTTTCAAAGCTTTAAATAAGGAAAATCATGTATGAAATAGAACATGCTTCCATAGTAGTTTAGGAATTTTCAATTATGCTTTAAATTGTGTTGCTTAGGTCCATGCTCACTAGTCTAGGTCCCTAGATTTCATCTTCATCTTTCTTACTTGTATGTCTATCCTTTAAGTCAATCAAAAAGAAAATGTTATGATAAGAACAAGAGTGGAGTTATTTTATGAAGTGAGTTCTAAATGTTTGTAGTAGGGTGATTAGTTAGCTAAGTTGGTTCACCAACAACGAAAGAAGGCAACTATCTATCCTGAATCCTATACTTGAAACACATCCTATAAGACTAACTAAATAATAAGATCCCAATAAGAAAACTTAACAAATTTAACAAAAAACCTTAACAAATCAAACAAAACATAAAACTAAACTAATTATTAGCAATATTTACAAAAAGGAAAAAGGAAAGATGTTACTATGGTGGGGTGTCTCCCACCTAGCACTTTTGTTTATTGTCCTTAAGTTGGACTTATGGGGAGCTATCCATCATGGTGGCTTGTGCTTGAATCCATCCTTGAACATCCACCAATGCTTGGACTTCCATTGTGGTTCATCACTCAAATTTAATAACTCCAACCTTTGATGGAGTTCTTCACAAACCATAGGCTCCCAAAGTTGATCTTCTTTGTGCGATCCGAGATCTCACACTTTGTTTTCACACCCATTCTTGAGTTGATCATGGTGATTTCCTCCGGGTGGCAAGAGAGATAAATTCTCATGGAAGCACCAAACTACCCTCCTAGACCCATCCAATTAAGCACTAGTCCAATCCATGCTCCTCAATTTAGAGCTTCCAAACATAATGAGCCTAGACTTACAACGCCAACCACTAAACATCTTTCTCTTATGCTTAATTCCACAAAGCACCCTAAGTTGGCCATCCATCTCAAGCAAACCAAATTCAAGTGGGATAATAAAGCTAAGAGTTAAAAGTTTTACCCACTCAAATAAAGGATTAGATGACAACCTAGGTGCAGGAGTTCCCAATGATCTTGACAAGGCGCGCTCTACTCCCGTCCATCCTCTTCTAGAGGCTTCCACCACTTGGCAAGGTTCTTCAAGCTTTACCTCTTGCCAAGCTTCCTCAAGTTCAAGTTCTTCTTCATCAATGTCCTCTAGCTCTTCCCCGTCACTCAAATCATAAATAGGAGGTTTAGTAAAATCTACCTCATCATCAATTCCAAGTATAGTGGGGAAGGACTCTTCAAACTCGAAAGGATCATATGTTGATGTGGAATCATCATAAGTAGGAGGACCTATTTCTTGGGTCACTTCTTCCAATTCTTCAATCACATTGTGCCTTGGAGGTTGTGCACTCTCCTCCTTAACATCAACTTCAAATTCTTTGGAAGAAGGCTCTTCAACTTGTGATTCCTCTATAAACTCAACATATCCTAAGGTGCCAACCATTACTTCCTTTGGTTCAGTCATCTCTACCTTCTCCTCTTGTTGTATTTCTTGCTTTGACTCCTCTTCTTCACCTTGGAGCATCAAGTTCACTCCCTCACTAAGCTTTTTGGTTGCCTCTCCACATTCAACAATGGGAGTTCTTTGATCGCATAGGCTTAGGCGGGATGAGACTGTGTTGCCAATGACTTCTACCATCATAGCCATTTTCGCTCTTAACTCCTCAAACTTCCTTTCATCCTCCTCATGTCGCCTTAAGATATGAGATTCAAGATCTCTTAGTTCTTGAGGGCTTGATCGGGAGGCGGTGGTGGAAGAGAAGGTTTATTATTTGAGGGAAGGGTATTGTAGTTGGAAGGTGGTTCATATTGGTAAAACGCTTGAGGTGGTGTGTGTGAACTTTGTGGTTCATGGGAGTATTGGTATTGGAATGGTGGTGGCTCTAGAAATGGTTCATATGGTGGTTGGTATGGTGGATATGGGTTAGGATCATACGGAGGTGAATGGTGGTATGAGGCTTGTGAGTATGGTAAAGGGCTATATTGAGGAGGGGGTTCATATGCATATGATGATTGTGGTTGACAACCACAATGAGGGTCATCACATACATTAGATTGGTATGCATCAAGATTTGAATTGTACCCATAAGAAGCCGGAGGAGGTTGTTGCCAAGAAGGTTGTCCATAAGCTTGGGGCTCCTCCCGTATTTGATTTCAAAATCCTTGATGCATGTTGTCATTGTAATTTCCATCTCCTACAATATAGTTTGAACCACACTCATAGCAAAGTCATGAGAATTCACAGTGAAAGAGAAAATAAAAACAAAAGCTAACAAGAAACAAAGAGAACAAAAATCCTACAACTAGCAAAAACTAACAAACAAACCAAAAATCAAGATATTCACAATATATACAATAGCTAACAATATAACACCATTGCAACTCCCCAGCAACGGCGCCATTTTGATTTAAGAGAATTTGTCGTGTCGGTATAGAATTTCACAAATGAAATCTTCGTTGCAACTATAGTTCTAAACCAACAAACAATCCTCCCAATAAAAAATTTGGTTATCACATGTACAAACCCCAAATAAGAATTAACCGGAGTATTTGGACTCCAGGTCGTCTCACAAGGAATTGCAATGAAGTGAATGCTTATTGGCTATGAAGGGGAAAATGGGGTTTGATTTATAAAAGGGGCAATAAAATAAATGGGCAAGAAAAGTAAATAAAGTAAGCAATTAAAGAAAGCAAGTAATAAAGAGAGACATTCATGGCAAGAATTGAGATCATAGGCTTTCTATCCTATTCATACAATAATTAATTCATCTTATTTAGTCAATTCCAACAAACGGAAGAAGGTATCATGTCATCTTCACCTAGGGAGAATGTCAAACAAGACTAGTTAATCATGTCACAAATATAAACAAGAATTTATCTCATTACGTCATCCCCGAAGATGGAGGAAGGTATCATATTATCCTCATACTCGGAGAAAGTCTAATAAGACTAGCTAATCTCAATCCAAATGTCCCAATCAACTCACTAATTAAATTAGCAAAAGATTAGAGTCAATGGAAATCATATTAGCTAACAATTCTAGATCACCAACATGAGTTGGATTTTCATGACTCAAGATTACCTAATTACTCTCTCCAAGCCAAGAATGCTCAAAGTCTACTCTAAGGCCCAACCAAGCATTTTGTCAAACATTTAGTGAGTGTATAAGGAAAGCATGGTAAAGTGCAAGAATAGTAAATCTATCAACTACCAATTGCAAGAAAAGTAAATTCACAACCCAATTCAACAATAAAAGAAACATCAAACATTAAATTGCATTAAAAAGGGATCCAAATCCAACAAGAGTTCATTAACATAAAAGAGAACATAAAAGTAAAATTAACATCACAAACTAGGAGAATGAAAGTGTAGAAGCAAAAATTCATAAAAGAAATAAGATGAAAACATGAAATCAAAGCTAAATCTAAGAGAGATTAACCTAAGAACCCTAATTCTAGAGAGAAGCGGGAGTTTCTCTCTCTAGAAACTACATTACATGATGCTCATGCCACAAACAATTG